>NW_024412388.1:49351826-49399782 GCF_014898765.1 Herpailurus yagouaroundi
GGCTTCATAGAATGAGTCTGGAAGTTTTCCTTCCCTTTCTATTTCTTGGAATAGCTTGAGAAGGATAGGTATTATCTCTGCTTTAAACGTCTGGTAGAACTCCCCTGGGAAGCCATCTGGTCCTGGACTCTTATTTGTTGGGAGATTTTTGATAACCGATTCAATTTCTTCGCTGGTGATGGGTCTGTTCAAGCTTTCTATTTCCTCCTGATTGAGTTTTGGAAGAGTGTGGGTGTTCAGGAATTTGTCCATTTCTTCCAGGTTGTCCAATTGGTTGGCATATAATTTTTCATAGTATTCCCTGATAATTGTTTGTATCTCTGAGGGATTGGTTGTAATAATTCCATTTTCATTCATGATTTAAGAACTGTATCTTAAGTCTGGGTTTATCATTTAGCAGTTGCTCGAATAGGCAAGTCAATACACATCTGTGAACTTTAGTTGTTCCTTCTGTTAAAGCACATCTTTATACTTGCGTGTGGTGTGTGTGTGGTATGGATGTGGGCGCACGCATTAAAAGAATTCTTCATTGATGGAATACACCATTTGATTAGCTATTCTGATGAAGTTCGAAAGATCAGTAATAGTGGTTGGGTTTAACAGTTGTGAAAGGGGCAAGAAAAATGGACAGGGTCACTTGACACAGAGCAGCAAGCTGAATGGTTACCAGAGGTCAAAGGCTGATTACATGTACCGTTTTTTGTAATGCCAGCTGAGGGTCTGAATCTGTCTCCTGGATCCAATAATGAGGTTTCTTTCCAGGATGGTTAATATAAGGTATGCAGGCTGATACCCCACAGTAGACATGCCTCTTTGACTGTAGTCCTCTTCCCTATTGAGGTCAAGTAGAGTCTCAAGGTCCTTTCTCGAGACTTCTGCTCCAGGTAGTCATTACTAATCCATGAGGGTTGGCCCTCAGGTTGAAATATTATTTGTCATTCCAGACTTAGAATCAGAGTCTGATGGTCTCTCTGGCATTGCCTCATGGAATTGCTTACTACCTGTAATCTTGCAGTCAGTGGAAGGAACTATCAGGAAACAGGATTTCACACATTTAGTCCAAAAGAATATTCAGAAATTATAATTAAATACATACTGTGACCAAAGAGTGCCTACAAGTGTCCTCACAGCTGCTCAGCTGAATCCCCAGGCTTCCTTAGTACCCTGTGATTTTTTTTTTTTTCATGATAAATGTCTACTATCTAAGGTCATCTGCATGTGTCTTTGTAATAATAGGCAGAGGTGAAAGCCACTAATAATAGCTTTGTCATGAAATTATATATAGACATAATTTTGTATATTGACTTTATAGTTACAGTGTACAAAGATATGGTTTATGTGTACATATATAATGTGCATATGTATAATATGCATATACATGTATATGTGTTACATTTATTTTTCTTGCAACTGTACTGTTTTAGTTCAATTTTCATTATTCATAGCTGGTGTATTAGTCATCTTGAGCTGTCATAACAAGATTGCATAGACTGGATGGCTTAAACAATAAAATTTGGTCTTTAGTTTTATTTTCTTAGAATGATTCTGGCTTCAACATCTGAAAATATTTGCCTCATAACATGAGTTGGGAAGTATCCTAACTCTTTGATTTTCTAGACGAGCTTGTGAACAATTGATCAGTTTGATGATATAGTCAACCATTCAATGGAAAAATACCAGTGAAGCCATCGGATCCTGGAGTTTTCTTTGTGGTGAGGTTATTAGCTACAGATTAAATTTCCTTAATATATATGACTATTAAATACAGCTATTTCTCCTTGAATTATCTTTGATAGCTATGTCCTTTAAATGATTTTCCCATATCTAGATTGTTCAACTTACTGGCAAGTGTTCATAATATTCCTTTTTTAAGTGTCTGTAGGTTCTGTAGAGATGTTCTTTCCCCCTGCTACTTCCTTCCCTCTCCCTTCTCTTTTTTACCCTCTCCCCTTCTATTTACTTAGGTTTGTTTCTGATATTGGCATTTTTTAATTGAAGTATAGTTGACATACAGTATTATATTAGTTTCAGGTGTACAGCATAGTGATTCAACAATAAGACATATTAAGCAACGCTCACCACCAAAGTGTGGTTACCATCTCTCACCTTGCATAGTTTTTGCAATATTATTGACTATATTCCCTATGCTGTACTTTTCACCTATGTGACTGGTTTATTTTATAACTGGAAGTTTGTACCTCTTAATCCCCTTCACCTATTTATATCATTCCCCCACCCACCTTCCCTTTGGTAAATACCAGTTTCTTTGTATTTGACTCTGTTTCTGTTGTATGCTTTGTTTTTTATTCTCCCATATAAGTGAAATTGTATGGTGTTGGTCTTTTTTAGTCTGACTTATTTCAGTTAGCATTATACTTTCAATGTCCATCCATGTTGCTATAAATGGCAGGATCTCATTTTTTTTATGGCTGAGTAATATTTCACTGTGTGTATGTATGTATACATACACACATACATACATATATACATACATACCACATCTTCTTATCCATTTATCTATCAGTGGACACTGAGGTTGCTTCCATATCTTGGCTATTGTAAATATTGCTTCACTAAACCTAGGTGTGCATATATCTTTTTCAAATGAGCAGGTTTTTTTTTTCCTTTGGGTAAATACCCAGTACTGGAATTACCGCATCATATGGTATTTCTATTAATTATTTGAGTAAATTCCATACTATTTTCCACAGTGATTGTACTAATTAACCTTCCCACCAACAGTACATGAGAGTTCCCTTTTCTCCACAGCTTTGCCAACAAATTATTTCTGGTCTCTTTGATACTAGCCATTCTGACAGGTGTGAGGTGATATCTCATTGTGGTTTTGATTGGCATATCCCTGATAATTAGTGATGCTGAGTATCTTTTCATGCGTCTATTGGCCATCTTTATGTCATCTTTGGAGAAATGTCTACTTGGGTCCTCGGCTCATTTTATAATCAGATTATTTGGGGGTTTTGTGTAGTAGTATGAATTCTTTATATTTTTTGGATATTAACCGCTTATCAAATATGTCATTTTCATATACCTTCCCCCATTCAGTAGGTTGCCTTTTTGTTTTGTTGACAGTTTTCTTTACTGTACAAAAGCTTCTTATTTCCATGAGGTCCTAATGGTTTAATTTTGCTTTAGGAGACACATCTGTAAGTGTGTTGCTAAGGCCAATGTCAAAGACAGTATTGCCTATGTTTTTTTCCAGGACTTTTATGGCTTCAGGTCTCACATTTAGGTCTTTTTTTGTGTGTATGGTATAAGAAAGTGGTCCAGTTCGATACTTTTGCATGTAGCAAACACTACTTATTGAAGAGACTGTTTTCCCCAGTGTATATTCTTATGTCCTTTATTGTAGATGAATTAACCATATAAGAATGGGTTTATTTCTGGGCTATCATGTTCCATTGGTCAGTAACCATTTTTGTGCGAGTACCATGCTGTTTTTTTGATTACAGCTTTGCAGTATATCATTAAATATGAAATCAGGATACCTCCAGCTTTCTTATCCGAAGATTGCTTTGGCTATTCAGAATCTTTGTAGTTCTATACAGATTTTGGAACTGTTTTAGTTTGTTACAAATACAGTTTGTATTCTGCTAGGAATAGCACTAAATTTGTAAATGGCTTTGGATAGTATGGACATTTTAACAATATTCATTCTTTTGATCCATGAACATGGTATATTTTTCCATTTTTTTGTGTGTTGTCTTCAATTTCTTTGACCAATGTCTTCTGTTTTTCAGTGTATACATCTTTATCAACTCGATTTAATTTATTCCTAGGTATTTTATTCTTTCGGTGCAATTATAAATGGGATTTTTCTTGATTTCTTCTACTGCAATATCATTATTAATGCATAAAAACACAGCAGCTTTTTGTTTATTAATTTTATATTCTGTAACCTTGAATTCATTCTAATAGCTTTTTGGTAGAGCCTTTAGGGTTTTATATGTACATAGGATCATGTCATCTGCAAATAGTGACCATTTGTTCGTGTCTTTTATTTTTCTTGTTTGATTGCCACAGCTAGGATGTCCAACACTATGTTGAATAAAGATAGTGAGAGTGGACATCTTTGTCTTGTTCCTTATATTAGAGGAAAAGCTTTCAATTTTCACCATTTATTACATTAGCTGTGGGTTGGTTATATATGGCCTTTGTTACATTGAACTATATTTCTTCTAAACCCACTTTGTTGAGAGTTGTTACCGTGAATGGATATTGAGTTTTGTCTGCATCTCTTGAGAGGATCATATGATGTTTATATTTTGTTGTGATGAATCACTTTGGTTGACGTGCACGTAGTGAACTACCTTTGCCTGCCTGGAATAAATCTCACTTGATTGTAGTAGATAATCCTTGTAAGTGTTGTTGAATGCATATTTTATTGAGGATTTTTGCATTTATGCTTATCAGGGATATTGGCCTGTAGTGTCCTTTTTTTGTAGTATCTTTGTGTGGTTTTGGTATTAGGGTAATGCTGGCCTGGTAGAATGTATTTGGAAGCTTTTCCTTCCTCTTTTTTAAAATTATTTTTTATTTTCAATAGTTTAAGAAGAATAGGGATTAACTTTAAGTATTTGGGTAGAACTCACCTGTGAAGCCATCTGGTTCTGGACATTGTTGGGAGTTTTTTGATTACCGACTAAATTCTATTACTGGTAATTGGTTTGCTCAGAATTTCTTTTTCTTGGTGAGTCAGTTTTGAAAGGTTGTTTCCAGGAAATTATCCATTTCTTCTAGGTTGTCTAGTTTGTTGGCATAGACTTTTTCATAGTAGTCTCAGAATCCTTTTTTATTTTCATGATGTCCATTTCAATTCTTTTACATTTCAAATTTTACTTGAGTCCTCTCTTTTTCTTCATGAGTCTGGCTAAAGGCTTATCAATTTTGATCTTTTCAAAGAACCAGCTCTTGGTTTCATCTTTTCAGTTGTTTTTGAAATGTCGATTTCATTTATTTCCACTCTGTTTTTTATTATTTCTTCTACTAACTTGGGTTTTTATCCATTGGTTTTTTTGTTCCTTTAGGTGTAAAGTTAGATTGAAATTTTTCTTGTTCCTTGAGGTAGTCCTATATCACTATAAATTTCATTTATATATATATCTTTTTCAGTTTTTTTTCTTTGTCATTAATTTCCAATTTCATACCATTGTGGTTGGGGAAAGATGTTTAATATAATTTCCATCTTCATTTATTGAAACTTGTTTTGTGACCTAACATGTGATCTATCCTGGTGAATATTTCATGTGCATTTGAAAAGAAATGTATTCTGTTTTTGGATGGAATGTTCTTTTTATATCTGTTTGGTCTAATTTGTCACTCATAGTTTCCTTATTGAATTTTCTGTCTGGATGATCTATTCATTGATTTAAGTGGAATGTTATAGCCTCCTATCTTATTTTCAACTTCTAGCTTTCTCTATTAATGTTTGATTTGTATATCCACGTGTTCCTATATTTACAATTGTTATTTCTTGTTGGACTGACCCACTTATCCTTATGTAATGCCCTTCTTCGTCCCTTGTTATAGTCTTTGTTTTAAAGTCTGTTTTGTCTGAATATTGCACATTGGCTTTTTTTGTATTTGCAAGGAATTTTTTTTTTTAGTTTTGAGAGCATGGAAAAGTGTAGGGGAAGGACAGAGAGGGAGAGAGGGAGAAAGGGAGGGAGAATCCCAAGCAGGCCCCACACTGTTAGTGCATAGTCCTACGTGTGGCTTGAAATCCTGAACCATGAGATCATGACCTGAGCTGAGGCCAACAGTCAGATGTTTGACTGAGCCACCCAACTGCCCCATGGAAATTTTTTTCCATCTTTTCACTTTCAGTCTGTATATGTCTTTATGTCTGAAGTAAGTTTCTTGTAGGCAGCATATAGATGGGTCTTATTTTTTTTTTTAACTCATTCATTCACTATGTTTTTTGGAGCATTTCGATCATTTACATTTAAAGAAATTAATAAGTACTTTTTGTTAATTGTTTTCTTGTATTTTTTGTACTTCTTCTCTCTTCCTTCTCTTGTTCTCTTCCTTTGTGACTGACGACCCAGACTAGTGTTATGCTTAGTTTTCTTTCTTTTTTGTATTATTGATTACAGATTTCAGTTTGCGGTTACCATGAGGCCCCTATATAACATCCTAAATAAATAGCAGTCTATATTAAGTTGATGGTTGCTTAAGTTTAAACACATCCTAAAAATAGTATATTTTTATTCCCCCTTCCATGTTTTATGTATACAATGTCCTATTTTACATTTTGAGTCCTTTAATTTAGATAAAATTTCTTTTACTACTACTTTTGTCTTTTAACCTTTCTACTAGTTTTGTGATTGATCTACTACCTTTATTATGTTTGCTTTTACTTGTGAATTGTTTTCTCTTCCTATTTTTCTTCTAACACCTTCTTGTATGTGCTTAAAGAAGTTCCTGTTAACATCTATTGTAAGGTCAGTTTAGTGATAATAAATATTTTTAACATTTGTCTGTCTTCACAATTGAAAGAGAGAAAGAATTTGCAGGGTAGAGTATTCTATTTATTTTTAATCTTTGACATTTTAATTGTATGTCACAGTGTGGATCTCTGTGGCATCTTGTTTGGGACTCTGTCTTTTCTGAAACTGGATTTCTGCTTTCTTCTCCAGGTTAAGGAAGTTTTCAGATAGTATTTCTTTGAGTAAATTTTCTGCCCCTTTCTCTCCTTCTGCTGGAAGCCCTATAATGCAAATGTTAGTATGTTTAATTTTCCCAGAGATCTTTTCACCTACCCTCATTTTTTAATAATTCTTTTTCTTTTCGCTGTTCAACTTGGGTGCTTTCCATAACCTTGTCTTCCAGAACACATATCTGCTATTCTGTATCATCTAATCTGCTGTTGATTCCCTCTAGTGCATTTTTCAATTCAGTTACTGTATTCTTCAGCTATGATTCTTTTTTATATTTTCTGAGTTCTTCCACTCTTCAGTTCAGGGAGCATCTTTGTGACTGTTACTTTGAACTCTTTATCAGGTAAATTGCTTATTTCCATTTCATTTAGGTTTTTACCTGAAATTTTGATTTGTTTCTTTGTTTGCAGCATATTTCCCTGTTCCCATATTTTTGTTGACTTTCTCTATTGGTTTCCATGAGCTAGACAGAAGAGCCACTCTTCTCAATCTTGAATGACCTTGTATAGGAACATCTATGTAGACTGTGGATTTCTGGTGGCTTTGGCTGGCTGGAGCCTCAGTGGGTGTGGGCTGGAGTTCCTGGGGCATTCTACACTGAGATTGCCCTGGTAGTATGGCTGGAGTTTAAATGGACACAGTCCAGGGAGTCTCAGGACATTAGGCATAGGAGGTGCCCTTGTGAGTTAGCTGAAGCTGAGGTGTGCACAGGCCAGTAGATCTATGGTGGGTCACACAGGGGGCACTCTGGCAAGAGAGCTGGATCTAAAGTATGTGTCGGTTAGGAGGTTCTGGGGTGCTCCACACAGTACCCTGGTGAGTCTAGAGCTGACCCACATGTGGGTTTGTCATATCCTGGAGTGCTTTGTACTTGTGTCACCTTGGCAAAATGGCTAGAGCTATAGTAGGCACTTTATACTGTCCTGGTGTAGACCAAATTGGGACCACCTTGATGGGATGGCTGAGGGTCAGGTGAAGGGATCTTTAGGGGGATGGCTGAGGCTGGTATGGACGAGGGGCATACGACTAAGTGCTAAGGTAATTGGCTAGGTTGGGTGCATACCATGCTCCCGTCTATGCTATGAAGGTGGCAGGGGAGCAAAAACAATGGCACTGACCAGTCCTTTTGACCACTGAGAATATTCGTGCAGTTCCTCTAGGGCTGTTTTTTTTCTATTTTAGTTGTTCTTTTAAGCTGTGGTTTTTTTTTTTTTTTTTTTTTTTTTTCTGTGTCCCAGGGCATCTGGGTCTTGTTGAAGTGGTAGGTTGGCTAGGATGCCCATGCCCTGCTCCTATCTGCACAATCAGGGCAGAGGGAGAATATAAACAGTGGTACTTGCCTGACCCTGGAGAGTGTTCTGTAGGTCCCCCAGACCCTCAAGTGCTTGTTCCTCTAAGTTCTAGGTGCCCTTTTGTACCACAGCTCCCCCCCCCCCCCATCCTCTGTGTCCCTGGCTAGATGAATCTGCTCAGTCTCTCAGCACTATCCCTTCTCACTGCAGTTCAATATTGGGGATAGAGGTTCCCCTTGTTACTGTTGGTCTCTTCCACCATTCTCCATGTAGTCTTTTACTGAGCAGAAGCTGTTCAGTCAGCCCTCTGTTCTGCTTCAAGAGAAACTGCTCTATATGCAGGTATAGATTTGGTGTGTTCACGGAGGAGGGGGAGTTGAGGTCTTTCTATATTGCCATCTTGGACCCCTCAATCTGATACTAGTATTTTTAAACATTCTTATCTCTAATGAGTCTGGTTAGAGTTTTATCAATTTTATTGACCTGCCAGTAAAACAGGTGTTTTTTTTGTTTTATTTATTTATTTTTTGGTATTTTGCTTTCTTTAACTATTTTTCTTTTTTTGCTCATCATTATTATTTCCTGCCTTCTCCTTTAAATTTAATCTGTTCTTCATTTCTTTTTTTTTTTTTTTTAAACGTTTATTTATTTTTGGGAAAAAGAGGGACAGAATGAAGGGGGGAGGGGCAGAGAAGAGGGGGACACAGAATCGGAAACAGGCTCCAGGCTCCGAGACATCAGCCCAGAGACTGACGCGGGGCCCGAACTCACGGACCGCGAGATCGTGACCTGGCTGAAGTCGGACGCTTAACCGATTGCGCCACTCAGGTGCCCCATGTTCTTCATTTTTCTATCTTAATGTGAAATACTGTGAAATTGCTTTGACTTTTTTCCTCCTAATTAAAAAAATTTTTTTTAATGTTTATTTTTTATTTTTGACAGAGAGAGAGACAGAGCATGAGCGGGGGAAGGGCAGAGAGAGAGGGAGACACAGATTCTGAAGCAGGCTTCAGGCTCTGAGCTGTCAGCACAGAGCCAGATGCAGGGCTCGAACCCACGAATCGTGAAACCGTGACCTGAGCTGAAGTCGGATGCTCAACCGACTGAGCCACCCAGGTGCCCCTTTTTTCCTCCTAATTTAATCAATCAATGCTATCCATTTCCCTCTAAGCACTGTTTTATTTGCATCCCACTTTTTTTTTAATTTACTATTTTTTAAAGTTTATTTATTTTGGGAGCCACTGAGAAAGTACAAATGGGAGAGGGGCAGTGACAGAGGGAGGGAGAATCCCAAATAGGTTCTGTGCTACCAGCACAGAGTCCAATGCAGAGCTCAAACTCCCAAAACTGTGAGATCATGACCTGAGTCGATACTAAGAGTCAGATGCGTAACTGACTGGACCACCCAGGCCCCAGTTGCATCCCACGTTTTGATGCATTTTCATTTCATTCCATTTAAATGCATTTTTTAGTTGTGCTTTTTTTTCCTTCAAGTTATATAGGATCGTGGTTTAATTTAAAATATTTGATAAGTCTTCTTTCAGATACTGTTCTGTGACTGATTTCTAGTTTAATGCCATTGTTGTCAAACACACCTCCTACGACTTCAGTCCCCTTCAGTTTATTGTGACTTAGTTTATTGATCCACAAATTATCTGGGTAAAAATTCTGAGTGTACTTAGAAAGAATACACATTCTGCTATTGGTTGGAGTGTTCTATAAAAGTCTTAGGTTATCTTGGGTGATGGCATTAAATCTATGTTCTTACTAATTTTCTGTCTATTTTCATCAATTATTGGGATAGAAGTGTTGAAGTCTCTACCGATAATTATAGATTTCTCTATATTTTATCATTTTTGCTTCATGTTTGGAAGTTGTTTTTAGATGGATACAAAAGTAGTATTCTGTTCTTAATGTGTCCTTTTATCATTATGAAATGTTTGTTTTAATAAGATTCATCACCTAACAGGCTTTAATAAAATAAAACTTAATAATGGATTGATTTTTAATGGAGGGAGGGAATCTTAACCTTCTTTATTCTCCTAAACATGAAGGTATAGGAAGCTATAAAATGAGGCAGTCATCCTAGAATACAGACTCTTTCCTGATTAAACAGATTGCATGGAGCCGTGTTTTCTATAGGGCACTTGTAAGCCTTTTTGCTAGATTGCCCTCCCATGGCATAGGTACTTGGTCTGTCTTGCTCATCACTGTATGCAACATCTAGAAAAGTGTCGGAAACATAGTAGGTACTTAATTACTTAATGATATGAAATCTAGACACCTTAAGAATGGTATTCAAAGCCTACTAAAGATGGCCTTAGGCTCATTTATCTCTACCCCCTGGCTTTGGGAATCCTGTTGGGCTACAGGATGAGATAGAATAAGTTGTCAAAATCAAGTTCAAAATCAATCTTTAAAAACAGCGTGTAACCAAAGGTGGTTTGAAAAGCAACATGCCAGGAAAAGACAGGGTAAGATCTTGGATACATGGCAGGGATGATATTAGGCATTTGTTAGAAGGCTTCTTTAACAGAAATGTCAGTGTAGTGTTATTCCAGCGAAATCTACGTGGGGTCTTTTCAGGATCCAGAAGTAAATGGAAATATGAGGCGAAGGTTATAATAGCAAGTAATTTTTTAAGTATAACTTATTGTCAAGTTAGCTAACATACACTGTTGTATACAGTGTGCTCTTGGTTTCAGTGGTAGATTCCCAATAGCAAGTAATTTCTTTTGACATTGGTAGTGGGCAACACCACTTGTACCAAATGCCCAGGCTTGGCTCTAATAGACTCTATTTATCCACTTTAAAGACACCCTGGTGTGGCCCTAGAAATCCCACTTTTAAATCATGTGGCACTTATTTGCCATTCATATCACCTTACCTTTGGTCTCATTCTTTCTGTCTAGAATAAATTCTCTTTCACACTCCCTTTCCTGACCTCCTAGCTGGTTGAAATCTTACTTTTTATGAGTAGGATAAATTGTTACTTTTGGAAACTTCCTGTCCCTGTAGGCAAAATTAATCTCTCCCTTCTCTGTTTTTCAAACCCTTTTTATCTTGGCACCCTTATGGCAATTATCATGTTCCATTACCATTTTTGTTTGTGTCTGTTCTCTAGATATAGTGGAGCCATTTTATAAGTAAAACCATACTTTTAATACCGATGTTTTTTTTTTCTTCTGAGTCTCTGTGCCTAGGATAGTGTCCATGACATAAGTTGTTAAGTATTTTCTAATGAATTAGTTGAGTGAATAAATGTTATATAATCACCAAGTTCCCTTCCAGTTGAGACATTGCTATGTCTGTGGCCTGGATGGCTACTCTGACTCATAATTATGTCATGATATCCCAGAACTTCACGGTTAATTCACCTATCAAAAACTCAATGAGAGGAATGAATTTGTTTTAAATTTTAATATCAGAATAAACAATCCACTTTTGTCCCAAAGAACAAAACCTGTGAAAAGCCAACTTCAGTAGTATTTAGGAGATATAAGTCAAAGAATGGAATGCTGCTTCTTGGCTATTATATTGGCAAAATTTAAAAAGTTATAATAGCTACTGCTGGTGGAGATGCAGAAAAATCACTGACTTATGTTACTGAAATTTGAAATACAATTTCACAGTAGCTATTAAAATATATATACCCTTTGACCCAGTAATCCTACTCCTGAAAATCTATTCCATAGAATAAAAGTTTGAGGATATATGTACAGAGTGGTCTTTTCAGCATTAGTTGTAGTTTAAAGCACACTGGTTGAACATAATCCTTATCAATAGTGGAATGGTTGACAAAAATTCTATTAAGTGAAAAGTGGAACCTCAGGGGAGAGTATGTGGTATGACTTTATTTTAGAAAGGAAGAGAAAAGATAAAATACTGCTGGCTTAGGACCCCTTGGTTGGGTATGAAAAGATGCATAGTTCAGGTGGCCTTTGATTTTTCTGTGGTTGGGAGTGATGGTATGAAGTAGAGAAGGATAAAGACAAAAGAGATAAGAAATTGCAAAGAATGATTAACATTAGATTAATGGAAAAGCTAAAATGTTCTATTTTATCTAAGTTAGTATTCAAATGCATCATATGCATAGAAAGCATGAAGAAACAAAAACATTGATTTAAAAATGGCAGGGAGCTATGCCTCCTCCCTTTAGCTTTTGTCATTTTGATATATCCATCAACTAAATTAAAACAAAAAATGAGACAAAGTTATTTTCAAGAAAGCTCTTGACAGTTACAGAAGTGCCTTTTAGCATATTCTTGTCTTTTTTTTTTTTTAAAACCAAAGAAGAAAAATACTCCTATACACACACACATATCTTTTGTATTAGAAGGTATGAGTTCCTGCTCATGGAGTCAGACACTATAACACACAGAAAGGTATCCTTCATTTGGTTACTGTTGTACTCCACACCTACTCCCTACACCTAAGACAAATATTTCCTGTCATCCTTTAGGCTGTAAGCTCCTTGAAGACACTCTCTTTCTCTTTACCTTTGTAATCCTCACACTGTGTATGTCTGTATGCAGTAAATACACAATGACTTGTACTGAAAGGAAAGGAATGGAACTGAATGAATACCATTTGAAGGATCTAAATGGAAAACACACTTCTGGAAAACACACAGAGGCACTTGGCCAAACGCACAGTCACTTACTGATGGACAATAAAAAATAATGCATTAACCTTGTGTTTTCTATGGGGGGAGGAACTAGAATATCCAAGACCTATATAAAGATATAGATTGCCTTGATTAGTGCAGCTGTACTGCATCAATTACAAAAAATAAAATAAAAAAGACTATCCTATTCTAGACGTACAAAACTGTAACCATTTTATTTTCAATTAAGTTGCATCTAAGGTGACAGCATATTGACTTACTTGTGATCTTACTTCATATAATAACCTATATAATCACCTACATACAATTCACCTTCATTCAATCAAGCACTTCCGGAATTATGAACTGCTCTCCAGAACTGCTTCCCCTCTCTTCTTTAATAAGAAAGTGTGTCATTTGTTCTGCTGTCTACCGCCCCCACCCCCAGCACGGTGCCACCCAGCCCCTTTTCTCAGCTGGCAAGCACAGGCCCCAGATGCCAAGCTGTGGAAGATATTTTATCTGCTGCATCTGGTTCCTTAGTAGATTCGACAGGCCTCTGCGCTGGCAGCCTCAGAAATGCCTTTGGGCTTGTCACATGGTGAAAACTCCCAACTGGCTGTCTGAATTGCCAACCATGCTTTGGCTCACTGAAAAGAAGGGAGAAATGGCAGTTTTTGTCCACCTACTGATAACCTCTTGCTTCTGATCTGAAAAATATATTCCCATAGAGCAGCCTCTTTGAGGCTTGAGGTTTGAGGTTGAATTCCATCCTCTTGATACAAACTTGCAAACAGTACATGACAGAGTTTTGCTTCCTTGGCCAGAGAGGAAATCCCCAGCGATTTGGACTTTAGTATGTCCATTCTGAAATTAAATTCAGAAAGCATCAGCATTTTAGAATCGGATGGAAAATTAAGAATCAGCAAGTCCATCCTCTTAATTTATCTGATGATGAAACTTGGGTTCTGAAAGCAGAAGGGATTTGGCCAAGGTACATAGTAAGCCGGACAAAAGAAGTGATTGATCCTGGGTGAATGCTGGGGTGGAGAAATATGAAAGCAAATGGGAATAGGTCATTTGTTTGTAAATGCAAGACTGGAGAAAACTCTGAGAGTTGGCAAAGCAGGGTGTGAGCCCCGCACACAGGGAGAGCCAGTCCCTGTGGTGATGCTGACCTTGCCACATCCAAGCTATTTGATCTTACATTTAACTTCTATACACTAGTTTCTTGATCTAAAAACAAAGCACATGGTAATAATAGATCCTAACTTGATTGGCTGTTTTGAGGATTAAATGAGATAATGTACAATGTTGCCAAGGATTAGGCTTATGTTCACTTGTTTTGTTTTCAATAAATATTTGAGAGTTGACCGTGTGATGGACACTATGCTAAATGCTTGATAAGATGGAACCAGTGAATGAGAACAGGCTTGTAAAATTACGACAAGAAAGTGAATCTTAGGAGTTGTTTCCTGTTGAGATGCATGCTGACAGCAGCAAGCCAGAGCCTTCTTTCACACACAATCTACTGCTGCCACATTGCTCTGACGTCCTGTAATTGCAGTGAGCTCTGGTCTCCAGCAGGGGACATCCACGGCCCAGACAAGTGAAACCAGGCCAGCTCAGCCTTAGAGATGATGAATGAAAATGATAAAGCATGGAGACAGGAGCCCGAGACTGGCCTGTTACAATACTCATTCTACAAAGACAAAAGTTCTGAAAGGAATGAACCTCACAGTTCTCTTGTGCACTGAGCTTGTAGGAATGTCAGTGGATTTCGAGTTCTCTCCATGCTTTATTTATAAGCTGAGTTCCTCAGAAAGTTTTATTCATGCTGATGGGGTATAAATCCCTTTGGCCCAGGGCAGATCAAAGGAGCCACATCTTGGTGACTCCTCACTCACACAAGATCATCCTGAGGAAACAGGTCCTGAGAAGTTCTGTAGAGCTTGGGATATGTATTGGTTGATGTCTGGACCCTTGCATTTGTTTATCATCTGCCAGGAGCCAGAGGTGATGACAAGAAGGTTAATATGTCTTAGGTAGGGGTGTTGATAAGTATTTAATAGCTAGTTCTTTGGGGTCGAGGGAATGTGTGCATATGTACAAATATACATCAATTTATAATTCACTTTTCTGATATATGTAAGTTATATGCACCTGTATATCTTTATTACAAGTTCCATATAGAGAATTAACTCTTACAGACTACGGTTAATTTTTGCTAAACTCTTGTATCTACAGACAATCTATTTTTGCAATTCAATCATGATTTGACAAAATCAGACTGCAAATATGCTTGATTTCTATCTGGTTCATCAAAGAGGTCAACCTCATCGAAGAATGAGTGTGGTGGTAACATGAGTGTTGGTTGATATTTTCATTTATGTTACTGAGGAGAACAAAAATGAAACAAAGACATATGTTGAAACTTTATATGCTTGTTAATGGCATGAACTAAATCTTTGCTGATTCCTCTGATAGTGTGTAACTGCTGAAATATTTCCTCAATTATTGGTGTTGTTTACAATGTATGAGAAACAGTACACTCGTGAGTTGAATTTCTTATTAATATATTAATTCAAGTCTAGGAAAACCAACAAAACAAAGCCTTTATATAAATAGCATTTGCCATTTCTATGGTGTAAATATTCCTACCATAGACATAAATAACCATAAACACCTAGATAATAATAAATGTAGTAAAATAATTAAGTGATTTTATTCATAAAACCCAGAGAATAATGTATATCTTATATAATATTTTAAAAATGAGTTTACCCTGTATAGTGTTTAGCACCTAATAGCACTTAATGCATAATAATCATAACTATAAAGGAAGAAGAAACCAAGAGCCAGAGAGCCATTTTGAAAAATACTAGATCTAGAATGTTTAAAATTACTGGGTAACTATCATATGTAATCCACTGTGCTGAGGGTTTTACATGGATTAAATCATCCTCTTTGCCATAATTACAAAGGGTCTTATTTCCCCCAAATGAGAATCTGAGGCTCAGAGAAATCAACTTCCTCAAGTTCACCCAGCTAGCAAAGGATAGGGCTGGAATAAGAAAACAGTGTGAATTAAAGGTTGTGCAACAAACAAAGCAATAGCAATAACAAAATATTAATCTAAAAAAAAAGTGGTCTGGGAAGAAGCCTAGGCCTGAAAGTGAAATCCTACCTTGGCTCTATTGTGTGAATTTGAACAAATCATTCCATTTCTCTAAATCTGCTATGAAACAGAGGCTGTAAAATGTGCACCATTCCATTTGAAAGCTGGGACACTAGATGCAGAATGGATTGCTAAAGAAGATGGTATAATCTGACTTTGCCAAATTTTGGCTTCCAGAAATAACACATGTGGAATCAACTACTGGGTCCCATCCTCACTCACCCCACCTCCCATCCTTTGTCCTTGTACTCTTCATCCCAGGGAAAGCTCTTGGGGCAAAAGGACAAAAGTGATAAATTCTTTGTTGTTCAACATAAAGATCTATGGCCAAGGTGTAAGATGAAGTAATTTGGTCCATTTTCCTTGACTTTCGGAAAATTCCATAGAGGCATGTAGACAGAAGTAGAGTCTGCAGAAGGAAAATGCTGAGTGTTGGAGAGGAAGCTGGGCTAACAGTAAAGAGTCACATGAGGGCTTTCTGGGTTAGCTTTTCTGGGAAAGTGCCATGTATCATTTAGAAGATAATGGACTCTTCTCATTGTGGTCTAATGAGGATGACCTGCTTGCAGTATCTAGATCATTGCACGTTGTCTAGCAATACCTCAACTTACTGGTCTGCCCATCCTATCGGGACAACCATCTTCACTCATTTTCAATGGCCAAGAGTAATTGTAAGCTTCTGGGATCCAGTATGGGACCCTGGATGTAGCAGGATGATCTTTGGCAGGGCTAAGTAGAACTAGACAAGAGAAACTTGAGCTCTATAGGAGTCCAGATATTGGTGGAATACTTCTCCCACTCCTCAGCCTAGCCCACCTCCACCTGTCATCTAATGCTATATGCACCAATACCATATGTATCCCTTCAGATGTCCTTGATGTTATTGTACTCTGGACAGGATTCTATCACAGCACTTCATGTGACTTCTTCCCCAAGGAACTGTGGGCTACTTTAGAGAATTTTCTGTGTCTTACTTAGTTTATACAGTATCAGTAGAGCTCAACACAGAATATAGAAAGTGCTAGAATACAGAAGTGCTGGGGAAAAAAAGCCCACAAAATGAATAAATAAACTATAGGGTAGCTATATCAGCAATTTCGCTTCTGGGTATTTCTCCAAAGGAAACAAAAACACCAACTCAAATACGTATGTACCCCCACATTCATTGCAGCATTATTTACGATAGCCAAGACATGAAGCAACTTAAGTGTTGATGGAGGGATAAATGGATAAGGAAAAAATATATGTAATACATAATTAAAATACACACACACATTAATGGAATATTATTCAGCCATAAAAACAACGGAAGTCTTATCCTGTGAAACAACCAGGATGGGCCTTGAAGAAATTATGTTAAGTGACAAAAGTTGATCAGAGAGTGATGAAACTATAATGGCCTCGATTCTACGTGGAATCTAAACAACAACACAATGAACTCAGAGAACAGATTGGTGGCAGAAGGGTGGGCAAAATAGGCAAAGATAGTTAAAAGGTGTAAGCTTCCAGTTAAAAGAAAATCATGGGGATGTAATGTACAGCATTGTGACTATAGTTAATACCAAATTGAACATTTGGAAAGCTGCTAAGAAAGTTTATTTCAAAAGTGTCATCACAAGAAAATTTGTAACTACGTGTGGTGATGGATGCTAACTGGGCTTGCTGTGGTAGCCATTTCATAATATGTACAAATATCAAATTATGTTGTACACCTGAAACTAAAGTTATTTTTCAATTATAGTTCAATAAAGGAACTCGATAGGGTAGGAATTAACAATAAAACTTCCTCAACAAGTGAAGAAACTGAACCCTAAATATATGAATTGCTCAAGAGTAACTAAAGAATGTCCAAAATCCCAGGTACATGACTTCAATTTTAATATTCCTGTTTCTATATTTTATTAACTTGAGACGCTAAGGTTGTTTGAATTGGTTTAATCAATATTCTTATTTTTACTTCACAAGTCTTTTTTTAACACTGAAGTATGACAGGATTATTTTTTTTTTAATGTTAAGGTTGAACCCTTGAATTTTCACACAAGGATTATGGAAACCAGATGGAGAAAGCTCTATTCAGCAAAAAGGGATAAAAAATTTGAACAGTATTTTCATCCTTTCTGCCAAAAGTGTGTAAGGGTTGTTTGAGGATGGGTGAGGGTAATGGGCAGGCCTTGTGCGTGCACATGTTTGTGTGTGCGTGTATCTTATGTTATTGGGAAAAGAAAGAACAGGGTATCGTGGTTTGTGCTTCCATTCTCATGACCCTGTGAAAATATTTTAATTAAAATAAAATGTTAGAGTTTAGGCCTTGATGCTCCACAAACAGGCCTACCCATTCCAATTTTAAATCCTTTCTATTGTGAATCTAGGCTCCTGTTCCCAGCTCTACAGATGTACTTGAGAGTTCATTTACCATGTCTTTGTTTCTAAACATTTGACACTTAAATTGACATTTTAAATTATTCTGAACAAAGGAGAGGAACTGTTATGTTAACACCCTTCCAAGGATGCGTCCATGGAAAAGACTGGCTTCCCCCAGTTTTTTGAAGCTCAGTATTTATAACTATGCCAGGTAACTCTTTTATTAAGATGCTAGCTGAAGGCCTAGAGAGCAGAAAGTGGCATGGAAGACAATTTGTCTAGTGTTTAAGGAATTTGTCTAGTGTTTGAAGATACTGTTGTATATTCTAGGTTTGTCCTTTAGTCAGCTATATTATGATTTTGACCAAGATGTTTCGTTTTTTTAGCCAAAACATTCAGACTTGGATGAAAACTATAAGAACGATAGGTACTCAATAAATGTTAGGTATTTGATCTTGGCATTATACTAGTCATTTTATATTTCATTAATCCCCTCCCCAAACCTATGAAGTAACTACATTCCAACCTTTTTATAGATAAACAAACTGAAGGTTAAAGAGCTTAAGCCACTTACCCAAAGTTACATAACAAGTTACAAAGCTGAGCTTTGTACCCAGATTTCTCTCACTACAGATCTCCAGTATTTCTAGCACATTTCAATACCAGTCTAGAAAGTCAGACTTCAGACTCTAGGCAACCAGTTGAAGTGTTGAAGAGAGCATCCACAGATGTTAAAACAGGAAACCAGGAATTAACTCTGTGCATGTCTTATAAAATTACATCAATTACTTGAATCTTAATTTTCTTTTGTATATAAAGCTTAATGATCTACATTTCACAAAGCTGAAGGATTAAATAAGAAAACAGGTGAATGTTTAACATAAAAATTTCAATAACATATAATTTCCTTTCATTATTTAAGTTCCAAATATTGAATTTTGGTATATTTCTTTGCTGAGGAGATGGCGAAAGCCCGAATCTTAGAACTAGAAGTTAAGGGTGAAATAAAGCCACTGAGCCATTTTCAGTGTGGGGATAGGGGCTGAAAGACTAAAAATAGAGCTCTCTTCTTCTAGTTCAAGATGTTTCTACCTTTCTTTAAATTTATTCTGCTGAGATTAAAATACAAAAGTCTGAAAAGAAATCAATTAAAGCAAAGCAAAATAAGGTGTTTCAACAAGTTTCTGAAATGAGAAAAACTGGGAGAAGTTTGGTGAATATAGCAAATGGAGATGCTGGCTGTTTAGAATTTAGTTCTGAGATTACCAGTGAAGTGTGTAGCTAGACTGGCCAGGTTATCACCAATATTTCTACTCCCTGGCATATTAGAAGATTTTGTTCCTTTGTCTCTTTTGGTTAAATTTGGGTCATTGGCTTCCCACCAAGAGAATATGGGCAGCAGTCTGGCCTTCAAGTCAGCTTTCTTGCTTGCCAGCTGGGTATAGAAAATTCTCTAGAGGATTCCAGAGCCAGTTGTACAAGAGCAAAGGAAATCCATACCTGTTACCCAGGCCTTCAGTTTAAACATCACTAGGCAGCCAAGGACCAAAAGGTAACAACCAGTGACATGAGAAAGTCCAATCAAAATAAGTAATGTGCTAATTAACAGATTAAGGTAAACTCAAAGATTATATTCATCATGGATCTGACATTTAATGAATACCTACCATATGCCAGGTTCTTCTACATGGTGAGGTTAGACTGGTGACAAAGGCAAGATACTGGTCCTCATGGGACCTAATTTTCATAGATCCAGTAAAACACACACACACACACACACACACATGCACACCCTCAAATATGAAAAATTCTCTGAAAATAAAACAGGGTAATCATGCAGAGATCTACTGAAAGCAGGCCACTTGTGATCAAGGAAAGTATTACTGACAAGGTGATTATTAAAATGAGAGTTTAATGATAAGGAGCTGGACACACAAAGATCTTGGGACACTGTATCTTGGAAGAGGTAAAATACTACAAAGTTTGCCAAGCAATGAAGAGCTTGGGATGTTCAAGAAACAGATCATTCTAGTGGGATCACGATAAGGAGCATGGGTTCTAAGAAGCGTATCATTTAAAAGAGTTCTTCAAAGACACCAGTATTATGTACATCTTGTTTTATTAGACTACACTCAATAAAATCAGCAATTGGTCCCTAATTTACTTTCAGAAAATCTTGGCTCCAAGATGTCAAGAACTAGATAAACAGATGCACAAATCCCACTCTAGGTTTGCCTATCCAGAAGTTTTGGCAAGAAGTCCAGAAATCTATAGTTTAAAAGAGCTTCAGGGGGTTCCTATCATCAGGCATATTCAAATGCCAAGGGACAGTGGAAAGAGCCTTGATTTTGCACCTCAGAGAACTTTAATTTAATTCCAACTGCCCCACTGGCTAATAGTGTGACTACATCTCTAAGCCTGTGTTCCTTCACTGGAGTAATAGGTGAAGTAATAGGCCAGCCCTCCCTGTCATCTGTTATTTGTAGGAGAACCATTGCCCCATCTGATAATTTATATAAAAAGTTTAGTAAAAGTAATGGTAGCTGAGAAGCCTTTACATACAGTAAAGGAAATACTTTTACCTTGATCCTCACTGTCTTTCTAGTTATGCAGATGAACAAAGCTGACTCAGTTCCCAGTATAAACCCTGGTCTTGTCTCTGTACTCCGTCTTCCCTTTCTACCCCATTTTATTGCTTTTCTTTGTAAGACTTTATCAACTATTTAGCTTATTTTTAAATAAAACTCATCTTTCAGAGGTACTCATTCGTGGGTGAAGATCCTAGTTGAGGTACTGTTCAGGCAGAGAAATGCAAGGCATGGGCAGTTATTTCAAACTAGATTTAAAAGAAGTTTCAAAATAAAATCTCAGGCTAACAATTTGATTCTTTAAAGGAAATTTTGTTCCCCTAAAAGGAAAATAATTTTAGAAGGTGTTGCCTCCCCGCTCTCCTGCCCTTTTCCCAGTTTCCCTCCAGGATCTATGAAATACTGTTTAAGAGCTAATGTTTCCCCATTGCATCATAGATTCCAGCAAAACTCCAGGCTGGTAAGAGTGGTGCAAAGTAAAATCAGCACAAATGATGCTGACCAATCTAGTTCTATTATCCAAACAAAACGAAAAGTGAAAAGGGCAAAAAAGTTAGCCTGGTTTTAGACTATGTAGGCATCTTAGTGTAAGGCAGAAAGAACCAGTTTTCAGTATCTGTGCCAATCCGAATCAGATGAAAGAAGCTACTTCAAGGCTGCCCTGAAAAGAAAATTAGTTGACATGGGCTTTATTCTGAAGAGCATTTTGACTGATGAGAAATGTTTACCGTGGAACCCAAGAGGAGGAGGAGGCTGTGAGGTGCCAGGGATTTCCCCCGTCTGGAGAGAGAAGAAGGCTATCCTAGTCCACAAGAAATCCTATGGCTCAGGAGCTAAAAGATCTTGATTCTTGGCTTGGTTCTGGAAATTACTAACTTTGTGGCCTTAGACAAAATATTCCATCTGATCCCATCTAAAAGTGAGCTATCTAGTCCATTCTCACCTGGTGAGTGAATGAACAGTGGGTCTTTCGTTATAAAATCATTACAAATCCAATAATCCCTTTGGTGGAATTGAGTTTTTTCTTTTTTTGATATTTACTTAGGTATTTACTTTTTATTGAAGTATAGCTGATATAAAAGGTTCTATTATATTCATGTGTACAAATTCAACAATTCTGTACATCATTCAACACCATGTTAAGTGTAGTTGCCATCTATCACTATACAACATTTTTAAAATAACGTTGACTATATTCTCTATGTTGTAATTTTCATCTGCGTAACTTCTTTTGTAACTGGAAGTTTGTATCAACTCATCCCCTTCACCTATTTCATTCATCCTCCACCTTCCCTCCCCTTTGGTAACTACCAGTTTTTTCCTCTTTATTTAAGAATCTTTTTGTATTTTTGTTTGCTTTTATATGACACATATAGGTGAAATCATATGGGATTAGTCTTTTTTTCTGACTTATTTCACTTAGCATAATACCCTCCAAGCCTATCCATGTGGTCATAAATGTCAAGATTTCATTCTTTTTTGTGGCTTAGTAACATTTCACACCTTTATCCATTCATCTATTGATGGACACTTAGGTGCTTCCATATCTTGGCTATTGTGGATAATGTTGTAAAAACATATAGGCACGTGCATCTTTTTGACCTAATGTTTTCATTTTCTTTGGGTAAATACCTGGTAGTGGAGTTACCAAATCATATGGTACTTCTATTTTAATTTTTTGAGGACTCTCCATACTGTTTCCATAGTGGCTTCACCACTTTACACTCGCCTCAAAAGTACACAAGGAACTTTTTTTCTTCAAATTCTTACCAACATTGGTTATTTCTTGTCTTTTTGATACTAACCATTCCAATTACTGTGAGGTGATATCTCATGGTGGTTTTGAATTCCACTTCCCTGATAATTGGTGGTGTTGAGCATCTTTTCATGGGTCTCTTGGTTACTTATAGGTCCTCTTTGGAAAACCGTCTGCTCAGGTCCTCTGCCCATTCTTTTAAATTTTTTTATTTTATTTGAATTCCAGTTTGTTGACATACAGTGTTAATTTCAAGTTTACAACATAGTGATTCAACAATTCCATATATCACCCAGAGCTCATCATGACAAGGGCACTCCTAAATCCCTATCATTATTTCACCCAATCACTCACCTCCTTCCACTCTGGTAACCATTTGTTTGTTCTCTATTACTGAGAGACTGTTTCTTGGTTTGTCTCTTTTTTTTTTTTTCCCTTTGTTCATTTGTTTCTTAAATTCCTCATATGAGTGAAATCATATGCTTTGTTTTTCCCTGACTTATTGCACTTAACATTATATTCTCTAACTTCATCACTGTTGTTTCAAATGCCAAGATTTCATTCTTACTATGGCTGAATAATATTCCATTGTGTATATGTGTGTGTATATATATATGTGTATATATAAATATACATATACAAACACCACATCTTCTTTATCTATTCATTAACTTAAGGACTCATGGGTTGTTTCCATAATTTGGGTATTGTAAATAATGTGGCAATAAACGTAGGGGTGAATGTATCCTTTTGAATTAGCGTTTTTGTATTTTGGGGTTTAATACCTAGTAGTGGGAAATTACTGGATCGTAAGGTAGTACCATTTTTAACTTTTAGAGAAACCTGCATACTACTTTCCGTAGGGGCTGCACCAGTTTGCATTCTCACCAATGGTGCACAAAGCTTCCTGTTTCACCACATCCTTTCCAACACTTGCTTCTTGTGTTTTTGATTTTAGCCATGCTGACAGGTATGAGGTGATATTTAATTGTAGTTTTGAGTTTCCCTGATGATGAGTGATGTTGAGCATCTTTTCATGTGTCTATTAGACATATGCATGTCTCCTTTGGAGAAATACTTGTTGATGTCTTCTGCCTGGTTTTTAATTGGATTATTTGTTTTTTGAGTATTGAATTTTACCAGTTCTTTGTATGTTTTGGATACTAACCCTTCATCAGAGATGTCATTTGCAAATATCTTCTTCCATTCAGTAGGTTGCCTTTTAATTTTGTTTCCATCCCCATGCAGAATTTTTGTTTGTTTGTTTTTGGTGTAGTCCCAGTAGTTTATTTTTGCTTTTGTTTCCCTTGCCTCAGGAGACCTCTCTAGAAAAAAGTTGCTCTGGTCGATGTCAGAGAAGTTACTGCTTGTGGTGTTCTCTTTGAGAATATTTACAGTTATGGGTCTCACATTTAGGTCTTTAATCCATTTGAATTTACTTTTGGGTACAGTGAAAGAAAGTGGTACAGTTTCTTCCTCTTGCATGTTGCTGTCCAGTTTTCCCAACACCATATGGTGAAGAGATTGTCTTTTTCCCATTTATATTCTTTCCCACTTTGTTGAAGGACTTTAATTGACTTTATGTAGTTGTAGGCTCATTTCTGAGTTTTCTATTTTGTTCTTTTGATCTATGTGTCTATTTTTATGCCAGTACCATACATGTTTTTATCACTACAGCTTTTTTATATAACTTGAAGTCTGGAATTGTGATGCCTCCAGCTTTGCTTTACTTTTTCAAGATTACTTTGGCTATTCAAGGTCGTTTCTGGTTCCATGGGAATTTTAGTATTGTTCGGCCTAACTCTGTGGAAAATGCGGTTGGTATTTTGATAGGGATTGAATTCAATGTACAGGTTGGTAGTATAGACATTTTAACAATATTTGTTCTTCCTATCCATGAGCATGAAATGTCTTTCCACTTCTTCGTGTCATGTTCAATTTCTTTCCTCTGTGTTTTTATAGCTTTCAGAGTACAGGTCTTTCACTTCTTTTGTTATGTTTCTTCCTAGATATTTTTGTGCAGTTGTAAATGGGATTCCTTGATTTCTTTCTATGCTGCTTCATTATTAGTGTATAGAAATGCAATCGATTTTTGTACATTGATTTTGTATCCTGAAATTTTATTGAATTCACTTATCAGTTCTAGTAGTTTTTTGGAATCTCTAGAGTTTTCTATATAGATTATCATGTCACTTGCAAAGTGAAAGTTTGACTTCTTCCTTACTGACTTGGATGCCTTTTATTCCTTTTTTTTTTTTTTTTTTTTTTTTTTGTCTGATTGCTGTGGCTAGGACTTCCAACAATACTTTGAATAAAAGTGGTAAGAGTGGTCATATCTATCTTGTTCCTGTCCTTAGGGGAAAACTCTCCATTTTTACCCATTAAGGATGATATTAGCTGTGTGATTTTCATATATGGTCTTTATTATATTGAAGTATGTTCCCTCTAAATCTACTTTGTTGAGGGCTTTTATGAATGCATGTTGTACTTTGTCAGGGGCTTTTTCTGCATCTATTGAAAAGATCCTATGGTTCATATCCTTTCTCTTATTGATGTGATGTATCATATTGTTTTGTGAATATTGAACCACACTTGCAATCTAGAATAAACCCACTTGATAATGGTGAATGATTTTTTAAAAATATATTCTTATATTCAGTTTGTTAGTGGAATATTCTTATATTCAGTTTTTCATATTCAGTTTTGTTGTGGATTTTGCACCTATGTTCATCAGGGATATTGGCCTGTAGTTCTCTCTTTTCTTAAAAAATATTTATTTATTTTTGAGATAGAGCATGAGCAGGGAAGGGATAGACAGAGGGAGACAGAGGATCCAAAGTGGGCTCTGTGCTGACAGCAGTGAGCCTGATGCAGGGCTCAAACTCATGAGCTGTGAGATCATGACCTGAGCTGAAGTCAGACACTCAACCAACTGAACAACCCAGGCATCTGTATAGTTCTCTTTTTCAGTAGAGTCTTTATCTGATTTTGGTATCAGGGTAATTCTCACATCATAGGATGAATTTGGAAATTTTCCTTCCTTTTTTGGGAATAGTTTGAGAAGAATATGTATTAGCTCTTTAAATGTGCAGTAAAATACTCCTGTGAAGCCCTCTGGACCTGGACTTTTGTTTGCTGGGAGTTGTTTTTTTTTTTTTTTTTTTTTTTTTTTTTACCTATTCAATTTCTTCTGGAAAGAAGAAATTTGCTGGATATCAGTCTGTTCAAATTTTCTGTTTCTTCCTGTTTCAGTTTTTATAGTTTATATATTTCTAGGAAATTATTTCTCCTAGGTTGTTGAGTTTGTTGGCATATAGATTTTAAAAGGTTCTCACAATTGTTTATATTTCTGTGTATTCCTTCATTATATATATGTCCTTCTTTGTCTCTATATAAAATATATAGTCTTTGTTTTAAAATCTATTTTTTTCTGATATAAGTATTGCACTTTGGCTTTTCTTTTGACATCCATTTGCATGATAAATGTTTCTTGATTTCCTCACTTTCAATATGCAGGTGTCTTTAGGTCTAAAATGAGTCTCTAGGAAGCAGCATATAGATGAATCTTGTTTTTGTTTTTTTTTTTTTTTTATCCATTCTATCCTGTCTTTTGACTGGAGCATCTAGTTCATTTACATTCAAAGTAATTATTGATAGGTATGTATGTATTACAATTTTATTACCTGTTTTGGGATTAAGATTTTCACTGATCCTTTGTTCTCTTTCTCTCTTACATGGTTTGCTCACTTTCTTTAGTGGTCTATTTGCATTTCTTTCTCTTTATTCTTGGTTTATTATTTATTATTAGTGGGTTTTGATTTGTGTTTCCTATTAGGTTTGTATATAACATCTTCAGCATATAGCAGTCTATATTAAGTTGATGGTCATTTAAGTTTGAATCCATCCTTTTCTCCTCTCCTCCTCACATTTTAGGTATAGATTATCACATTTCACACCCTTGATTTTGTGAGTTCCTTGACTGATATTTTACAAAAATACTTATTTTTAATGATTTTGTGTTTTCTACCTTCCTACTGTCACTTTTGTTCTTTCCTTTCCACTCAGAGTCCCCTTTCATATTTTTTTTTTTTTTTTTTTGCAGAGCTTCTTTAGTGGTCATGAACTCCTTTAGGTTTTGTTTATTTGAAAAACTCTTTATCTCTACTATTCTGAATGATAGTCTAGCTGGATAGAGTATCCTTGGATGCAGATTTTTACCATTCAGCACTTTGAATATATCATTCAATTCCCTTCCGGCTTGGAAATTTTCTGCTGTAAAAGCCCCTGATAACCTTGTAGAGTTTCCTGTGTATGCTAAGGTCTTCTTTTACCTTACTACTTTAAAATTTTTTTCTTTATCAGTATATTTGGTCAATTTAATTACAATATGTCTTGATGTGTATCTGCTTTTGTTGATTTTGTTGGGGATTCTCTGTGACTCCTGGATCTGGAAATCTGTTTTCTTCTGCAGAGTAGGGAAATTTTCAGCTATTATTTCTTTAAATATATTTTCTCCCCGTTTTACTCTCTCTCCTTCTTCTGAGGACTCCTATAATTCAAATGTTATTATATTTGATAGAGTCCCTGAGTTCCCTAAATCTCTTCTCACTTTGCGTAATTCTTTTTTCTTTTGTTCAGCTAGAACACTTTCCATTACTCTGTCTTCTAGGTCATTAATTTGTTCCTCTGCTTTTTCCAGCCTGCTGTCCATTCCATCAAGTGTGTTTATTATTTTGTATATTGAGCCCTTTATCTCTGCTATGTTTTCCCTCTCTCTGTGTTAAGAGTCTTGCTGATGCCTTCCACTCTTTTCTCAATTCCAATGAGTAACTTAATGATTATTACTTTCAATTCTCTAGCAGGCATTCTTATTATATCTGGCTGTGGCCTTGTCCTATTCTTTCATTTGGGAAAAATTCCTTTGTTGTCTCATTTTGTCTAAGACTCTGTGCCTTCTACTCTGTGTTAGGAAAGTCAGCTATATTTCCTGTTCTTCAGAGAAATGGTCTTATAGGGATGCCTGGGTGGCTCAGTTGGTTAAGCACCCATCTCTTGGGTTGGGCTCAGGTTATGACCTCATGGCCTTGTGAATCTGAGCCCCACATCAGGCTCTGTACTGGCAGCATAGAGCCTGCTTGAGATTCTTTCTGCCCCTCCCCCACTTGTGCCTTCTCTGTCTCTTTCAAAAATAAATAAACTTAAAAAAAAAAACAGAGATGGTCTTATAAAGAAGAGGTTCTGCAGTGCCTGGTGTGTAGTGGCCACTGTTCCCCAGGGCCTGGTGCTTCACGAAATATCTACAATGTGTACTACACGCATTCTATTGTTGTGTTCTGGTTGCTTTATCCTTCAGGCCAGTTTTCTTCAGAGGCCATCTTTGTTTGTTGTGCAGAGTTTAGTCCCTGGCCTGAATGTGGCAAGTTTTAACTGAAGTTAAACTGAAGTAAAACTGAAGTCCTCAACTCCTTGGTCAGTAGATGCAATATGGTTGGGGGTTTAGGCTAGTCTTCTGGGGGAGAGGGCCTGCCTCACTGGGAATAAGACAAGTGTATGTGGGAAGGGGGGTTTCACTGGAGCATGGCAGGGTGGGGCTTTGTGTTAGCAAGTTAGGTAGCGTTTGTTGAGCTATGCTGGTTCCTGCAGGTGGCCCTGTCCTTATGCTGAGGGGTTGGGGAGGGAAGTGGTGCCTGTTACTTTCTTTGTTCTCAGAGTCTTTCCATGAATGCTGTTTCTCTGGGACACGCTCCAAGATGAACAACTAACCTCTCTACTCTGTGCCCAGGTGCTCATCAGATTGTTGTTTCCACACTGTGAGTCCATGGGCTGTTTGCCTTGCTTTCTCCCCAAGAGCAGCCCCAATGCCTTCTGAGCTCTAGCAAAACCAAACCCAATTACCTTTAAAACTTATCAGTACTCTATAGTTTTCAGAGTACAGGTCTTCCATCTCTTTAAGGTTATTCCTAGGCATTTTATTATCTTTGGTGCAATTGTAAATGGGATTGTTTTCTTAATTTCACTTTTTGCTGCTGCATTATGAATACATAGGAATGCAACAGATTTCTGCACATTGATTTTGTATCCTGTGATTTTATTGAATTCACTTATCATTTCTTGTAGTGTTTTGATGGGTCTTTAGAGTATTCTATATATATAGTATCATGTCATTTGCAAATAGAAATTTACTTATTCCTTACCAAACTGAATGCCTTTTATTTCTTTATGTTGTCAAATTGCTGTGGGTTGGATATCCGGTAATATGTTGAATAAAAGTGGTGAGAGTGGACATCCTTGTTTTGTTTCTGACTTTAGGGGAAAAACTCTCATTTTTTTCACCATTGAGTACAATGTTGGTTGTGGTTTTTCATATAAGACCTTGGTTATGTTGAGATCTGATTCGTCTAGACCCAGTTTGTAGATTTTTTTTTTTTATCATGAATGGATGTTGTGCTTTGTCATGTTTTTTCTGCATGTATTGAAATGATCATATGGTTTTTACCTTTTCTCTTATTGATGTGACTTATCACACTGATTATTTTTGCAAGTATTAAACCACGCTTGCATCCCAGGAATAAATCCCACTTAATCGTGGTCTAGGGTCTTTTTTTTTAATACTGGATTTGGCTTGGTTACATTTTGTTGAGAATTTTGCATCTATATTCATGAGAGGTATTGACCTGTAGTTCTCTTTTTTTGTGTGATGTTTTTATTTGGTTTTGGTTATCAGGATGATACTGCCTTCATAGAATACTGCCTTTCTCTTGTATTTTTCAGAATAATTCAAGAAGAATGGGTATTAATTCTGCAGTCAATATAAATTTGCTGGTTGCTTAAGTTCAAACACATGCTAAAACTACTAAATCATTATTTCCCTCTCCATGCATTATATTTTTGTTCTAATTTTACATCTTTTTGTGCATCTCTTGACTAACCCTACCAATTTTTGTAGATGTAATCGACATTCATAACGGATTTGCAAATTATCTGTCTTCACTATATGTTTGCTTTTACCTGTGAATTTTTTCTTTAATAGTTTTCTTTTAGTTATGGCCTTTTCTTTCCCCCTTAAATAATTCCTTTTAACAGTTCTCATAAGGCTGATTTCATGAATTCCTTTGACTTTTGTTTTTCTAGAAAACTCTTCTTTGATTATGAATGATAATCTTGCTAGTAGAATATTCTTTGTTGTAGTTTTTTTTCCTTTCAGAATTTTGAATATATCATGCCACTCCCTGTGGCCTGCAAAGTTTCTGCTAAAAAACAGCAGACAGCCTTAAGAGGTTTCTCTTGTATGTAATTGTTTTCTTTGCTTTTTCTGCTTTTAAAATTCTTTGTTGTTTTTTATCATTTTAATTATGTGTCTTGATGGTTCATCTTAGGTTCATCTTGTTTGGGGCTCTCTGTGGTTCCTGGACTTGGATGTCTGTTTCCTTCCTCAGACTGGGGAAGTTCTCAGTCATTATTTCTTCAACAAATTTTCCACCCCCTTTCTCTTTTTGTTCTAGGGTCCTTATAATGTGAATGTCTTATACCTGATGACGATGCTTAACCTATTCTCATTTTTTAATTATTTTTTTCTTTTTGCTGTTTAGTTTGGGTGATTTCATTAGCCTATCTTCTAGATCACCAATCCATTCTTCTAGCATCCTCTAGTTTAATACTATTTTGTATTTTTTTATTTCAGTTACTGTATTTTCAGTTCTGACTTGTTCTTTATTCTATTTTATATCTCTTTTTTTGATGTTCCCACTGAGTTCATTGACTCCTTTTTGAAGTCTGTTAGTATCTTTATGACCATTACTTTCAGTCTTTATCAGACATATTGCTTATACCCATTTTATCTAGCTCTGTATCTGTGGTTCTTGTTTTTCATGGGACATATTTTTCTGTTTCTTCATTTTGTCTAACTTCCCATTTGTTTCTACATATTAGGTATGTCAACTATGTCTCCTGGTTTGAAAGTAAAGGCCTTGTATAGACAAGGTCCTATGGTGTTCTGTAATGCAATCTCTATTGGTCACTAGAATCGGGCACTCCAGAGGTGTCCTCTTTATACTCATTATGTACTTGCCTATTGTACTGAGCCACAATAGCTGTGGTCTTGCTGGTAGATGTGGCTGGTCTTCAGCTGAGCCAGCTGCAATGACTACTTTGCCCACTGTGGAGGCAGTGAATAGGGCTTGCTTTCTGCATTTTTGAGAGGGCTGGCTACAGCTGCCTAGGCTCATTGGTGAGTGGCACCAGCAGTTAGCCTACCCCTCTATAATTATCCTCTGCCACAGTTGCCAATACACCAAATGGCAGAGCTTGTTCCCTGCACAGATAAGAGACTCAGCTACAGAAACTGGGCATTCTGATATGTGAAGTTATCTCTACCTCCCACCCCCCTCCAAGGCAGGAGTCATTTTGGTGTGGCATCAGTCCCAGCTAAGGCTGCCTGCTCTGTGTAATAGGGAGAAGCTCCTTCGGAGGAACACCTGTCAAAACAGGTTGGATGGGGAGGGTCTGCAGGGGATTGCTGGGGTGTGGGACACACAGTGGTAGCAAGTTAGCTGGAGAGTGTTGGCTTCTGAAAGTGTCTGGCTATCTATTCTGGAGGAGGGTGAGAAAAATGGTGCCCACTGGCACTTCTGTTTTTGGAGGAATCTCCTGCAGATTCCCCCCCACTCTGGTGCATGTAATAAGATTAGTCAATATATTTCCTTCATGTATACCCCACGTGTTTTTCAAACTGATATTTCTGTGCTGTGTCAATATATTTCCTTCATGTATACCCCACGTGTTTTTCAAACTGATATTTCAGGCTGAGTCATTTAGCTTGCTGACTTGTTAAGGGTGGTGGGGGCTTGATTTCCTATCATCTTCTGGCTTTCTTGGAGCAAAGCCCTACTGATTTTCAAAGCCTTACTGAGTTTCAAAGCTTGATGATATGGGGATTCAGCTACTCAGTACAAGTCCCCAGGACTGGGAATTGCCTAGTGTGGGGTCTGATCCCTATACTCCTTTGGGCTTGTGATGTCCCTCCTGTTTGTGGTTAGTCACACCCCAGATTTGGTTCTCCTCTACATCTTCACCTTTCCTACCCTTCTCAGTGTGGCCTTCTCTCTATGATTAGCTATCTAAGATTTGTTCTGTAAATCTTGTGGTTGTTTTTAGGGTTTGTTGCAGAGATGTAGTTGTTGCCTCTATTTAGTTTTGGAGGAGGTGAGTTCAAGATCCTCCTAATCTGTTATCTTCAGAAACTGGATCTTTTTTTTTCTTTAAAGAATATTTCCTAATTGGCCTCTAAGACCTGGCCCTTCACCCACTTTATGATACAGACCTTAGGTAAACTGTGAAACACATTTTGGATTTTTCTCTCTTACCACAGTGTCTATTTGTATAAATTTGTGTCCAGACTTCTCTGGCATATATTGTTTAAGTTACCTGCTTTAGTAACCAGGGATTTTGTTTCCTCTGACCCAAACTTCTATAAAATACCCATCTCTTTCATAATGTATTCCATCTTTTCATTTCCACTTAAGAAAATAAATCCAAGTAGAATTATGACACTATAATTTTTAGTCAACTTTTGTTTTTAAGTAAATTATTTTCAGATTTGGAAATTTAATTTCTGTTTCTAACATATCTTTTTACTATACCTTATAAATGCATGTTTATGTTATATTCTTCTACAGTGCAATGTAGGACATGATTTTCAATTGAGTATTTATGATTTTTCCAGGCAATCCTGCTGGTTAATTGTGCTTCTTGAGTTGTACACCATGGCATCCCTGTCTCCTGGACATTTTAGGTTTGTCATAAATACAGAAAGCTACCATCAATGACAAAAAGAAAGCATTTCTGAATATATGCACTGATATTCCTTACTTAGGAGCTTCCTAATATCAATTCTATCCACTAGCCTTAGAATTACAGCCATAAACATCCTTTACCTGCCTTGTTTCTCAGCTTTCCAAATCCACAGGACTCTCCAAAAAGGGGTACAAAAATCATAACTCCCCAAGTATCAGGGTATTACTACTTTACATAAAGATGCAGGTCACTGTCGTCCCATTTTACATTTACATAGACCCATCCATCCTTCCTCATCTAATAGGCTAAAAATCAATATCTATCCTATGGCCCAGGATAGAATAATTGTTACAACAATTTCCTTATGTAAAAGCTCCTGCAGAAATTGACATTAAAAATACACCCAGTGTGTGACTGCTATTCTGTTGGGACTGTAACTCACTCTCAAGTCAATTAGCATGAGGCCAGAAGGAAAGAGGGTCATCCTAAATCATTTGGCTACAGGTTTTAACGGGTGTAAAGAGCACTAAATTCATTCAGAACAGGCAGCATTTCCGATGGGCAGGAAAGTGAGAGTTAACACCCACCTAGTCCACCCAACTAGTGGAAACTGAATATTAAGGCATCATTTTATTGCTTTTTTGCTCTTCTTTCAATTTGTGTCCTTGCTCATTTATTATACATTATTCTTGTGCTTGATCATAATGTCACTGGGGGTCCTCCATAGCTAGCATACCATATCAATGTGGACTCTGTCTGCTTCCCAGAGTTCCTTAATGCCTGGCAGAGTCTTCTCAGATGCAATTCTTTCTTTCAAGTTGGGTCCCCATGTGTGTAGCATTAATTTCTCTGGCTGCATGTAATTCATTCAGGGACTCACACCAGCTGAGAATCACATATGTGAATCCAGATTTACAGAGCTTTTTGATTTTGTGCCTTGCCAGCCCAGAGGAAACAATTTTCTGTTTGAATTTTTAGTGTTTGCCTTGCTTTGCATCATCCACTAGAGATGACTATTTGAGAAGCCACAGTCAACAAGCCCACCCGGCAGCAGGTTCAATCAGTCAACAATCTTCCACAGCCTTTATGTTGCCTGTGTTTCAGCATCTCTTGAATGTTCCTTGTCTGCTCACCTTTAGGCCTCAGCTACTGTTGATGCAAACTGCTTTTGTATGTCCAGCTTACTTTCTGACTTCTCTTTTCCCCAGGGAAGTTTTTCTTTATCCTAGTTTTCCCAACTGTTACTTTTAACTGCCTGACCTAGGCAAATAACTTTCTCTCTGAGCTTTAGTTTTTTCTACCTATAAAATGAAAAGATTGGATTAAATGAGGACTCTTAACATCTTAAATAGAATTCAAGACCCCACTAACCTCATGGAACACATCCCTTCCCACAAGAATTTTGAATGGCAGAAAATAGCACCCAGCATTTGGAGCAAGAGATACTGAAACGATACCACCTACATGGGGTTACCTCCTATTTCTGGCTTCTAAATAACGTTAGTCTTCATCTCTGTTCAAAATCTTGACATCCTCCTCTTCACCACAATCCTTTGCCAGGAGAGGAAAAGGAAGCTGAGAGTTGTTTTGAAAGAAGACGGGCAATGTGTAAAGCACATCTGGAATAGAATGCCTTGCCAAGACTCTCCAAACAGAAAGAGGTTAGCAAGTCTGAGCACAGGTAGGCAGCTCTACACACATACTATATTTTTTCTGCAGTTGATATCTGACCTTTCTTTTCCCCCTATTTTTTCCACCTAAGTCACCCTTGAAAGCTATATTTCTTTTCTACCCACTTATGAGTTTTATTTTTTTCTCTAAAACTAAGATACTAGATTACGGGATCATCTACAAAATTACAAGTTTGTCTTGGAATTGGAATGGGAAAAACAACTTCTGTTAAAGGTATTTATGTTCATCATTTATCATGAATGTCAGGGCAGTTAAAAAACTGTGATGCACAAGGCTATTTCCCTGGTCTAAAATTAAGAAACTAATTGAGCAAATGTGACCAAGGAGAGCAGCATGGGTAAGGGGTGCAATTAAAGAAATAATAAGCTAGAGAGGTGCTTGAGAAGTAGAACATGGCCATCAAATTGCAAGGGGGTGGAGGGATTAGCAATAAATCAAGAGCTCTGGATCAAGCAAAATGGGGACAATGGAAAGCGCAAGCAAGCTTCCAGCTCCACAGCAAAGGCAAGACTCACTTCAATTAAGCAAGGTGAGAATTGTGAGTCCAGGCACGCCCTATTTTGCTTAAGATTCTAATTGAGACCACATCCTAGCTCCAAAGCCACTTTTACTTGAAAATCCTCATGTAGGTTAAAATAATTCATTAGACTTTGGTTAGTCATTGACCTACAAATGCATTTTCATGGTAATTGTTCCTGGTCCACTTAACTTAATCATTTGGTTGTATCTCTATGCTTCAGAAGAGTGTACCTACTGGGTTATGACTTTTAGCATCTTTTTAAAAAAACCTTTTGCTGTATGACTGACATACAATAAACTGCACATGTTTGAAGTTGATATGGATTGACAAATATATACAACTATGAAACCATCACAGTAATAAGGATAATGAACATACCAATCACCTCCTAAAGCTTTATGTCTCTTGGTAATCCTTCCTGTCCCTGATCCTTATTCCTAGCAACTCTTGATCTGCTTTCCACCACTATAAATTAATTTACATTCTCTGGATGTTTATATAGATGGAATCACCGTATATTATGGTTTTGGTCTAGATTGTTTAAGCATAATTATTTTGAGATTCACCCATGTAGTTTAATGAATTAATAGTTATTTTTTATTTGTTCTTTGTTGCCAAGTAGGCTTTCATTATGTGGATTTATGTTGCAGTTTGTTCATCCTTTTACGAGTTGATGGACATCGGGGTTGCTTTCAGGTAGAGCAATTGCAAATATAACTTCTATCAACATTTGTGTACAAGTATTTATATGGGTGTATTATTTCCTTTTCTCTGAGTAAATATCTAGGAGTAAAATAGCTGGGTAGCATGGCAAGTATATGTTTAATATTTTAGAAACTTCCAAAGTTGTACAACTGTACACCCATCAGTGTATGAGAGTTCTAGTTTCTCCATATCTTTATCTTTATCATCTTTTGGGTATCTTTATCATCTTTCTACCCTCCCCCCTTCCCCAAATACTTTGAAGATGCTGCTTATTCACTATTTGGGTGCCTACTATATGACCGGCACAGCGACTGGTTGGATTTCTTGTGACTCTCTATAAATAGGGAGATTCAATTTTATGAGCCAAGGAGGGAAATTTTCTTGATTAGGATCACAGGAAAAAAAAAAAAAAAAGTGGAGTTGGAGATAAGATTTGGATCCTCAGACTCTGGAGCCTTCTTTCAGTGATGCACTTGATTTTTAGAATAGTTGTAATAGTAGGGGGAGAAAAACAAACGCCTTTAAACAGATCACCCAGATTTCACTTGAATCCACATTGAGGACAGGCCTTTAATATGTCAGCTATTATTGTAGATGACTACATGAATATTACCTGTTTAAAAATTTTTAATTGTTATTAATTTTTAAAAGAGAGAGGAATTTTACCTGTTTTAAAACTCACAATGAGATTATGAGACAAGGGCTTCATTTAATTCATGTAGATAGGGAAATAGAGGATCAGGGAGACTAAGGGACTTTCCATGAGTGTTAACACAGCTAGTAAGAAGATGTACAGGCACATAAATAATTCAGATGTGTACTTCTAGAGCTCTTTTCTGCATTACAGACTTTGGATTAATTTACAATTCATGTTGACTACATGTTTCCTATACAATCATCTTCATTTTTCCATTTATAGAATAAAATCATAAGCATTGAATCAACTATAAAGCAACTATTATATGTTTACCAAATATAACATGTCAGGGATCTAACAGGGGGAAGGGGTTGACAACTCATTAGTTTTTCTTTTCAGTAACTTTTTTGCAATTTATTCCTGTCTGGCAGATCCTGCTGCTTTTTATAGAGGTTGAAAGTTATAGAAACTTGCTTTTCTAGGATTTTGTGCAACTGGAGCATAAAATGTAACACAATATTGATTAATATCTAAAGAAAAAACATGCCTCCCCAATAAAAAGAGATGAAGAAGAAGATCGTATTTGCTGGATAGGACTGTCTTTAAGCTGCATATGTAACAATCAGTCATTGAGCAGCAGAGAAGTTATGGTAATGTGGAGAATGTAGAGACAAAGGTATAAAGCACAATGATGAGCATTGTTGACCTACTGAATTTCCCAACCTTGACTCAGCCTGTCATGGATTTAATGTTTATGTCCCCCCAAAATACATACGTTGAAGTCTTACCTCCCAATGTGATGGTATTTGGAGGTGGGACCTTTGGGAAGTAATTAGGTTTAGATGAGGTAATGAAGGTGGGAATGGAATTAGTGTGCTTATAAGAAGAGGAGGAGTCATCAGAGATCTCTTTCTCTTTTTAAAGTGAGGACACAGTGAAAAGGCAGCCATTTACAAGGTAGGAAGAGCATTCTGACCAGAAACTGAAACTGCTGGCACCTTGACCTTGGCCTTCCACCCTCCACAACTGTGAGAAATAAATGTCTGTTGTTTAAGCCACTCAGTATATGGTATATAGTTATAGCAGTCCAAAATGCTTTAATGTAGTCTTCTTATAAAATAAATTTTCCTTACTGTTAAATTTTTTGGTTGGCCTTTTTTTCCTTATGCTAAAGTATCCTAACTAATTCAATCTTAAAAACTACAGGTCAGGCACCAAACTAAATACCTATAAATAACTGATCCCATTTAATCTTTAAGACATGACCATGAGATAATTATTGCTATGTTCATTATGAAGACAAGGAAACAGAAGCTCAGAAAGCTTTGATGACCTACCCAACTTTACACCAATAACAAGTAGTTATTGTTATTAGTCTTTGGTGAATCAAACCAAAGACCTAATCTAAAGTCCATGCACTTTTTTATTATGCTATAACAACTCTTTGGAGAGGCTGTGGTATAAATGAAAATTTAGTTAGAAAATACTGGGGTGCCTGGGTGGCTTAGTCAGTTAAAGCATCTGACTTCAAGTCATGATCTCATGGTTTGTGGGTTTGAGCCCCGTATCGGGCTTTGTGCTCACAAGCTCAGAGCCTGGAACCTGCTTTGGATTCTGTATCTCCCTCTCTCTACCCCTCCACCTCTTGCTGTCTTTCTAAAATAAAACATTACAAAATTTTTAAATATAAAATATATTAATTTAATTATGAAGACAGTTACATTCTGGTTATTTTAAATTTTTATTTAATATCTAGTTAGTTAACATACAATGCAATATTCAGGAGTATTAAGTGATTCATCACTTCACATACAACACCCAATGCTCATCATAACAAGTGCCCTCCTTAATACGCATCACCCATCTAGCTCATCCCTCTATCCACTTCCCTCTATCCACTCTCAGTTTGTTCTCTATTATTAGGAGCCTCTAATGCTTTGCTTCCTTCTGTTTTTCCCCCTTTGCATATGTTCATCTGTTTGGTTTCTTAAATTCTACGTATGAGTGAAATCATGAGGTATTTGTCTTTCTTTGACTGACTTCACTTAGCATAATACACTCTAACTCCATCCACGTCATTATAAATGGCAAGCTTTCATTCTTTCTGGTGGCTGAATAATATTCTATTACTATGTAGTAGTATTATAGTATTATGTATGTATGTATATGTATATGTATGTATGTATGTATGTATACATATACATGTATGTATATGTATACATATATACATATACCCCATCTTCTTTACCCACTTAGTAGTCAATGGACATTTGGGCTCTTTCCATAGTTTGACTATTTTTGATTCTGCTGCTATGAACGTTGGGGTGCATGCACCCATTCAAAATTGTATTTTTATATCCTTTGGGTAAATACATAGTAGTGCAATTGCCTGAATCATAGGATAGTTCTGTTTTTAACTTTTTCAGGAACCTCCATACTGTTTTCCAGAGTGGCTACACCAGTTTGCATTCCCAACAGTGCAAAAGTGTTGTCCTTTCTCTGAATCCTTGCCAACCTCGGTTGTTTCCTAAGTTGTTCATTTTAGCCATTTGGACAGGTGTGAGGTGGTATCTCATTTGGGTTTTGATTTTTATTTCCATGATGATGAGCGATATTGAGCATCTTTTCATGTGTCTGTTAGCCATCTAGATGTCTTCTTTGGAAAAGTATTCATGTCTTCTTTCCATTTCTTCACTGGGTTGCTTGTTTTTTGGGGTATTGAGTTTGCTAAATTTGTTATAAATTTTGGGTACTAATTCTTTATCAGATATGTTGTTTGCAAATATCTTCTCCCATTCCATAGGCTGCCTTTTAGTTTTCTTGATTGTTCCTTCACTGTGCAGAGCTTTTTACCTTGATGAAGTCCAAATAGTTCATTTTTACTTTTGTTTCCCTTGTCTCTGGCAATGTGTCTAGTAAGCAGTTGCTGTGGTTGAGGTCAAAGAGGTTGCTGCCTGTGTTCTCCTCTAAGATTTTAATAGTTTCCTGTCTCATATTTAGGTCTTCCATCCATTTTGAATTTATTTTTGTGTATGGTGTAAGAAAGTGGTCCAGTTTTCATAGCACCATTTGTTGAAGAGACTGTCTTTTTTCCATTGGTAGTCTTTCCTGCTATGTCAAAGATTAGTTGACTATATAGTTGTAGATACATTTTTGGTTTTCTATTTTGTTGCATTGATCTGTGTGTCTATTTTTGTGCCAGTACCACAATTGCCTTGATGGCTACAGCTTTGTAATATAGCTTGAAATCTGGAATACTGATACCTCCAGCTTTTCTTTTCTTTTTCAGGATTGCCTTGGCTATTCAGGTTCCATACAAATTTTGTGGTTCCATACAAATTTTAGAATTGTTTTTTCTATCTCATTGAAAAATACTGGTGGTTTTTAGATAAGGAATATGCTATTTTATTAAGGTGACATAGTTCAACTATATTTTTATATATATCTTGAGTTTTTTCATAGCAATCTTGAAAAAGTATAGATAATTATTCTTTCAGCTAGGTTTTTAAAGCTATGAATTTAGTGCCTGCTATATGTCAGACACAAAGCTAGGCTCTGTTAGATACAAAAAGGACATAATTTTCTGTCCACAATATTTACATTGGAGTTAGTAAACAATATATGACAGATGCTTCAGTGGAAGTAATATATTAAAGGTTAAGTGTTTTTATAATTCCTTATATTTACATTGTGTTTAAAAAATCAAAAATTTTATCACACACTATTAGAGTAGAATGAATAGTTAATAAGGTTTGGTTTCTGTGAATGAAGAGAAGGAATACCTGAACAAATCAGCCCTTACAGAAAGGGGACAACAGCTTGGATCAGCCAGAAGGATGCCCCCAGGTGCTCATAGAAATCATTCCTAATGGTACTGGGAGTCCCTCCCCCAGGGGGTTTCACCTGAGGATCTTGGAGCTGGACAGAATTGAGATAACAGGCTGTGATTTCCAGAAGTCTCATTGAAACTTTACTACAAGAACAGAAATTCACACTGAAATGAATAAGAAACCAGCATGTGGTAGCCTAATTCTTCCCAATATAGCAAGTTCTTGGTGGAAAATAACAAAACAAATAAATTTAAAAAGGAAATTTTCGTACCAAACCAACCAGTTCGAAACAGCGATGTGTATCAGACCGCAGAAAACTCTCCCCCAATGGAAGTTGTAAAAGCCCTCTCTATCTGAGTCATTTAGAAGTAGCCTGGTTAAAATAATTAGAAAATTACTCTAGGGAACAATCCATTAGTGGCCAAGGATGTACAAGATGAATCGATAGGTCCCTTAAAGTCCTACTTCCCATAGCACAACTTTCTGTGCATTCATGTTGTTGCCTTCATTAAATATTTTTTTATTGGTTTTGTTTTCTTCAAGGCACTGTCATTCACTGGTTGAATATTAATACAGAAAGTACATTCTAGAGTGAAAATAGATGTCCTCAGTGTCAGAATGGAATCTCACCTTTATGCCAGTTATAGGTCTCTTAGTTGGGGTGGAGGATAGGGTTCAAGCATCTTCACACTCCCATGACCCTTGAAAAGCCTTAAGAGAGGAGACATATACCTTGCTGATGCTAGTCACCCATTTATTGACCAGGTCTGACTTATCTATGTTTGTAACACAGCTATTCTCGCAGGCTGAAGAAAAACATGACTTTTGTGGACAGCAGATAGCATTTTCCGTGGTTTGGAATAATGCTGGCTGCAAACTCTTAAATGCTAACTACAAATGTACCCTTCTATTAAAGGGTAAGATTCCAATCAGAATCAGGACCAGGCAAACAATCTGGACCCTCCAGAGGAACCCTGGGGAATTCTACAACAGAATGCCGCTGTATCTTTGTGTAGATAACTCTGTGGATGCCAGATTGTGACAATTAGCAGAGAAAGATGAAAGATCCTGTGGAAATGTTCCCCTAAAAGCAACTTTAATTTTCACTAACTGGTAGTTCTGTTGTTTTGCTAACACATATAATTCCCCCTTTTTTTTTTCCTGGCCTTTCCCTCTTGAACTTTTGTCTTTATTGAGTGGTGCTTTATTGAACTTGTTATGCATCAGACACACTGTTAAACTGGACTGCACAGATAGCCATTGTACATTCCCTGTCTTTAGGAAATCTTTCTTCGTGTTTTCACTTGTTAGGTACAGGTTACAGTGATGTATACAAAAACTTCAAAATACAGTGGCTTATATGAGAAGCTTGTGTTTTTGTTTTTGTTTTTTTTCATGCAACAGTTTAGAGGTGACTGGTCTAGGGCTGTTGAAGCCTCTGTCCCATAAAGTCATACAGAAGTGTAGATTTTCTCTAACTGTGGATTTGCCATTCTCTAGAAGGTTTTTCTTTATTAGAGTTCAAGGTAACAATAAGATTAAAACAACAACAACAACAACAACAACAACAACAACAACACTGAAAGTAGGCAATTTCCTTTTAGGGAGAAGCTGCATAAATTGCACATTTCCCAGCTCCCATACTAGGAAAAGGGAGCATCTTTGATGGTGGGCCATGTGACTTTAAAACCCCCAAATTCTCTTAAAGGGGAGAGAGTAAATACTGGAACAATTATCATCTTTTCCATAAAGACAAAGGGGAAAAGGCACTGGAAAAAAAATCCAGAAGACCTCAGTAACTTGCCTGGTCACTGTGGAAGGTCACTTGGTCCTTGGCTTCCTCATTTGTAAATGAGGGGTTGAAGGAGATATTTTTGACACTCCATTCAACTGCAGTTTGTATGAATCATTTTCCTTACCCACATCTTTATCTCTGACCTTTACTTTTTAAAAAATGTTTATTTTTGAGAGAGAGAAAGAGAGAGACAGACAGTGCAAGCAGGGGAGGGGCAGAGAGAGACGGGGACACAGAATCCGAAGCAGGCTCCAGGCTCTAAACTGTCAGCACAGAGCCCAATGTGGGGCTTGAGTTCTTGAACCATGAGATCATGACCTGAGCTGAAGCTGAATGCTTAACTGACAGAGCCACCGAGGGGCCCCTGACCTCTACTTTTATAATTCAAAAAGGAGCAAGTGAACTTTGATTTGCTTACCAACCATGAGCAGTGTTTTCTTTCATTTTGTAATTATTCTTTTAATGGAAAGTGAAAAGTTGTTGCTTTTACCTTGATAAATTGAGAAATACCTTTTCCATCATTCCCCTGGCCAACTTTTGAAATCACGAAATGTGCAGCCTCTTTATCTTTTTAAATTGTTTTAGACTTTGAGTCCCTTGCATTTCTATGTGAGTTTTAAGATTGGCTTGTCAGGATCTTCAGAAAAAGCATTTAGGATGTTGATAGGTATTGCCCTGCATCTGTAGATCAATTAAATCTTATCTGTGAACACGAGATGTCATTCCATCTAGGTTTTATTTACTTTCTTTCAATAATGTTTTAAGTATACGTGACTGACACTTCTTTGGTTAAATTTGCTTTGAAGCATTTTATTCTTTGTGATGCCATCACAAATAAAATTGTTTAATTTCATGTTCAGATTGTTCATTACCAGTGTTTAGAACTATAATTAATTTTTGGTTATTGGCTTTGTTTCTTGTAGACTGGTTGAATCTATTATTACTTCTACTGGTTTTCTTATGGATTCCTTAGAAATTTATGTAAAAGATCTACTGAAGGAGATACTTTTACTTACTCTTTTCCAATCTGGATGCATTCCCTCCCCCCTTTATCTTGCCTAATTAAATATGTGTTTTGCTGTTCTTGTTTGATGTGAATTTCAGATGTTTGTTAGATTTACTTGATACATAATGTTGCACAAGTGTAGTTTTTGCTGTATATATTCTGCTTATTTCTATCATTATTGAAAGAGAGGTGCTAAAGTCTCTCAATTCTATTGTTGAGTTGTCTATTTCTCCTTTCAATTATGTCAGTTTTTGCTACATGTATTTTGGAGATCTATTAATAGTTGCAGCTATGTTTACAATCATTATGCTTTTGATAGATTGGCCCTTTTATTACTGTAAATATCCTTTTAAACTAATGACAGCTTTTGTCATAAAGCCTTTTCTCTGCTGTTAGAATAGCTATTCCATCTCTGTTACTATTTGCATGGTATACAATTTTCCATCCATTTACTTTCACCTTATTTGTGTCTTTGAATCAAATAGTATCTGTTAAAGTGAATCTTCAAAGCTAAAATGTATACAGGCATACCTTGGAGATTGGGGGTTCAGTTCTAGATCACCTCGATAAAGCAAATATTGAGATGAAGCAAGTCAAATGAATTTTTGGGTTCCCAGTGCACATAAAAGTTATGCTTACATTATACTATAGTCTATTAAGTGTGCAACAGAATTATGTAAAAAATGTGCATAGCTAAGTAGTTAAAAATAACTTATTGCTAAAATGCTAAACATTACCTCAGGTTTTAGCAGTCATAATCCCTGATTGCACATCGCCATAATGATAGAATAACGCAAAAGTTTGAAGTAGTGCAAGGTTACCAAAATGTGACAGAGACAAAGTTTAACAAATGCTTTTTGAAAAATGGTGCTGATAGACTTGTTCAACACAGGCTACCACAGATTTTTCAATCTATTAAAAAATTCAGTACCTATGAAATGTAATAAAGCAAAGCATGATAAAATGAGTTATTATTGGAGTCATGTCATTTATTATATTTTTTAATTGAAATATAATTGACATACAGTGTTAATTTCAGGCATACAACATATTAATTTGACAATTCGACATATTACTCAACTCTTACCATAATAAGTGTATACTCCATACAACGTTATTACAGTATTATTGACTATATTCATTATGCTATGCTTTTCATCTCATGACTTGTTTATTTTGTAACTGGAAGTTTGGACCCCTTAATCCTCTTCATCTATTTCACCCGTCCCCCTTACCCACCTACCCTTTAGTAATCATCAGATCATTTTCTATATTTAAGACTCTGTTTGTTAGAGATTTTTTTTTGGTGGTGTTTTTTTTTTAAAAATAGATTCCACATATAAGTGAAATCATATGGCACTTGACTTTCTTTGTAGGACTTATTTCACTTAGTATAAAACCCTTTAGACCATCCATGCTGTCACAAATGGCAAGATTTCATTCTTGTTTTATGGCTGAGTAATACTCCATTGTGTGTGTTTATTGGTGTCAATAATGAAAGAATCATTTAATTATGAAAGAATACCACATCTTCTTTTTCACTCATCTATTGATAGACACTTGAACTGTTTCCATATTTTGGCTATTGTAAATAATGCTGCAATAAACACAGGGGTGCATAAATCTTTTTAAACTAGTGTTTTCATTTGGATAATCAATAGTGGAATTAGTGAATCCTAAGGTACTTCTATTTTTGATTTTTCAAGGAATCTCCATATGGTTGTCCACAGTGGTTGCACCAATTTACATTCTCACCAATGGTGCACAAAGTTTCCTTTTTCATATTTTCACCAACATGTTCTTTCTCACCTTTTTTATTCTAGCCATTCTGACAGGTATAAGGTGACATCTCATTGTGGTTTTGATTTGCATTTCCCAGATGATTAGTGGTGTTGAACATCTTTTCATATGTCTTTTGGCCATCTGTATGTCTTCTTTGGAAACTAATGTGTTTTCAGGTTCTCTGCCAATTATTTAAACAGATTGTTTGGGTTTCTTTGGTGATCAGTTGTATAAGAAACTCATATTTTGCATATTTTGATATTAACCGTTTATCAGAGTAAAGGTAAATAAATATCTATATTTAGTAAAGGTCTATAAATATCTTCCCCCATTCAGTAGGTTGCCTTTTTGTTTTGTTGATGGTTTCCTTCATCGTGCAAAAGCTTCTTATTTTGGTGTAGTCCTAATAGTTTATTTTTGCCTTTGTTTCCCTTGCCTGAGGAGACAGATCCACAAATATGTTGCTAAAGCAAATGTCCAAGAAGTTACTGTCTAGGTTTTCTTTTTTAGGAGTTTTATGATTTCACATCTCACATAAAGGTCTTTAACCATTTTGGGTTTATTTTTGTGTATGGTGTCACAAAGAGATCCCCTTCCTCTCTCTCCCTTCCTTCTTACAGTTGTCCAGTTTTCCCATCACTATTTATTGAAAAGATTCTTCTCCCTGTACATATTTTTATTTCCTTTGTCATAGATTAAGTGACCATGTAGTTGTGGGCTTATTTCTGGGTTTTGTATCCTGCTCCATTGATCTCTGTATCTTTTTTTTGTGCCAACACTATACTGTTTTGATTACTATAGCTTTGTACTATATCTTAAAATCTGGGATTGTGATACCTCTAGCTTTTTTCTTCTCTCTCAACATTGTCGTGGCTATTTGAGATCTTATGTGGTTCCATATGAATTTTCAGGTTATTCATTATAGTTCTGCAAAAAATACTATTGGTATTTTGAAAGAGCTTGCATTGAATTTGTAGTTAGCTTTGTATAGACATTTTTACAGTATTCTTCAATCCATGAGCATGGTATATCTTTGTGTTGTCTTCCATTTCTTTCCTCATGTCTTACGGTTTCCAGAGTATATGTTTTTTACCTCATTAAATTTATTCCTAGGTAAGTATTCTTTGTGCAATTGTAAATAAGATTGTTACCTGAATTTTTCTTTCTAGTACTTGTTTACAGTGTCTAGAAAAGCAACAGATTTCTGTATTAACATACAGACATACATGTAACATTAATACATTTTGTATCCTGCAACTTTACTGAATTAATTTATTATATCTAATAGTTTTTGGTATAGTCTTTAGGGTTTTCTATACTTAGTATCATGTCATCTGCTGATAGTGACAGATATGCTTCTTCATTGTAAGGTTGGATAAAAGCAGGAGTGGACATACTTGTCTTGTTCCTGATCTTAGAGGAAAAGCTTTCAGTGTTTCACCATTAATGGGAAAGTTGTATAATATTAGGTATAGGTTTGTTTAATATGGCCTTTATTATGTTTGTTTAAATTTTTTAAAAAAAATTCGTTAACATACAGTGTAATATATGTCTCAGGTACAGAATATAGTGATTCAACACTGCCATAACACAGCCAGTGCTCATCACAACAAGTGCACTCTTTAATCCCCATCACCTATTGCACCCATCTCCCCCAATGATATCCCTCCTCTCCCCTTCCCTCTGATTACCATCTGTTTGTTCTCTGTTTCTTGGTTTACTTCTCTTTCCTTTTTTCCCCTCTTTGCTCTTTTGTGTCTTAAATTCCAGATAGAAGTGAAATCATATGATGTCTCTTTTTCTAAATTATTTTGCTTAGCACAATACTCTCTGATTCCATGTCATTGCAAATGGCAAGATTTTATTCTTTTTATGGCTGAGTGATATTCCATTGTATACATATACCACATCTTCCTTAGCTATTCATCATTTGATAGACTCATCAGTTGACGGGTTATTTCCATAATTTGGCTACTGTAGATAATGCTGCAATAAACATCAGGGTGCATGTATCCCTTTGCATTGGTATTTTTGTATTCTTTTGGTAAATACCTAGTAGTACAATTGTTGGATCTAAATTTTTATCATGAACAGATGTTGTATTTTGCCAAACGCTTTTTCTGCATGTATTGAGATGATGATCATATAGTGTTAATCCTTCCATTTGTTAATATGACATATCACACTGATTGATTTGTAAATATCGAACCACACTTGCATCCCTGGAATAAATACCACTCAATGTGGTGAATGATTTTTGTAAATTTATTGTTGAGTTTGGTTTGCTAATATTTTGTTGAAAATTATTGCACCTATTTCCATCAGGGGTATTGGTCTGTAGTTTTCTCTCTCTTTCTCTCTCTCTTTCTCTCTCTCTTTCTCTCTCTCTTTCTTTCTTTTTTTTTTTTTTTTTACAGTATCTTTGTCTGTTTTGGTATCAGGCCAATGATGGCCTGGTAGAATGTATTTGGAAGCTTTTTTCCTCTTCTAGTTTTTGGAATAGTTTGACAAAAATAGATGTTAACTCTTCTTTAACTGTTTGGAAGAATTCACCTGTGAAACCATCCGCTCCTGAACTTTTGTGTGTTGGGAGTCTTGCTCACTAATTCAATTACATTACTTGTAATCAGTCTATTCAAATTCTCTTTTCTCATTCAGTTTTGGAGGGTTGTATGTTTCTAGGAATTTATCCATTTCCTCTAGTTTGTCCAACTTGTTGATGTATAATTTTTTGTAGTACTTGCATAATCCTTAATATTTCTGTGGTAGTACTTGTTATTTCTCCTCTTATGATTTTTAAATTTGCATCCTTTTTCTTAATGAGTCTGGTTAAAATATATCAGTCTTTCAAAGAACTAGTTCTTGGTTTCATTGATCTTTTCTATTGTATTTTTGTCTTCTATTGTATTCCTTCTATTTTTATCTTCTATTGTATTTTTATTTCTGTTCTAATCTTTATTATTTCTGCTTTTACTCATTTTTTTCTCCTTTTTCAACTTCATTAGGTTTTTTTTTCCTTGTTTCTTGAGATAGGTCTGTGTCACTATAAACTTTCCTTTTATAACTATTACTTTTTCTGGATCCTAAAGATTTTGGACATTGTTTTCATTTCGTTTGTCCCATGAATTATTTCCTTATTACCTCTTTGATTTTTTTGACCCATCAGTTAAGTAATAGCATGTTTTTTTTTTTATCTCCACATGTGTGTTTTTTCTACCATTTTCTTGTAATCAGTTTCTAAGTTATGCCATTGTGATTGGAACAGATCATTGATATGATTTTAATCTTAAAATATTAAATTGGTTTTATTTATAATCAGTTTTTTAGTTTTAATTAAAGTTTACTTAACAGTGTTATATTAGTTTTAGGTGTATAATATAGTGATTCAACAATTCTATATATTATTTAGTATTCATCACAATAAGGGTAGGCTTTAATCCTCATTCCCTATTTCACTCATTCCCCTAACCCTCTTCCCCTCTGGTAATTATTGGTTTGTTCTCTATTGTAGAGACAAACCCACAAGCATACTTTTCTTTTTTTCCTTTACTCATTTGTTTTGTTTCTTAAATTTCACATTTCAGTAAAATCATATGGTATTTGTCTTTATCTCACTGCCTTATTTTGTTTGGCATTATACTCTCTAGCTTTATCCATGTTGTTGCAAATGGCAAGATTTCATTATTTTTATGGCTAATGATCTATTTTATATATATATATATATATATATATATATATA
>NW_024412388.1:49399882-49415648 GCF_014898765.1 Herpailurus yagouaroundi
TATTTTATATATATATATATATATATATATATATATATATACACACACATACACACACACAGATATGGCTAATGATCCATTTTATACACACACACACACACACACACACACATATATATACACACACACATAGATTAAAAAAAAGGTGTGTGTGTGTATGTATATGTATACATACACACACACACACATACCCCACATCTTTTTTTATTCATCTTTCAATGGACACTTGGGCTGCTTCCATATTTGACTATTGTAAATAATGCAATAAACAGGGATGTGTGTATCCTTTGAATTAGTATTTTTGTATTTTGGGGCTTAATTTTTTTAAGTTTATTTATTTTGGGAGGGGGAAAGAGAGAGAAAATCCCAAGCAGTCTCCACGCTGTTGGTGCAGAGCCTGATGTGGGGCTCAAACTTACAAACTGTGAGACCATGGGACAAGAGCCAAAATCAAGAGTTTGTAGCTTAAGTAACTGAGCCACCCAGGCACCCCTGCCCTTATGGGTTTAATACCCAGTAGAGCAGTTACTGGATTGTAAGGTAGTTCCATTTTTAACATTTTGAGGAATGTTCACACTGTTTTCTGCAGTTGCTTCACCAGTTTACATTCCCACCAACAGTGCACAAGGATTCCTGTTTTTCCACATCCTTTCCAACACTTGCTTCTTGTGTTTTTGATTTTAGTCATTCTGACAGATATGAGGCGATATCTCCTTGTAGTTTTGATTTGAATTCCCCTGATGGTGAGTGATGTTGAGCATCTTTTTTATGCCTATTAGCCATCTGTATGTTTCCTTTGGAGAAATGTCTGTTCATGTCTTCTGCCCAGTTTTTAATTGGATTGTTTTTTTTTGGGGGGGTGGTTATTAAGTTGTATCAGTTCTTTGTATGTTCCACATACTAACCTTCATCAGATATACCATTTGCAAATATCTTCTCCAATTCAGTAGGTTGCCTTTTAGTTTTGTTGATTATTTTCATCGCTGTGTAGAAGCCTTTTATTTTGATGTACTCCCTCTAGTTTATTTCTGCTTTTCTTCCCCTTGCCTCGGAAGACATATGTAGAAAAAAGTTACTGCCTGTGTTCTCTTCTAGGATTTTTATAGTTACATGTCTTGTGTGTCAGTCCTTAATATGTTTTGAATTTGTCTTTGTGCATGGTATATCTTTGTGTATGATTCTTTTGCATTTGGTTGTCCACTTCTTCCACTTCTCCTAACACCATTTGTTGAAGAGACTGTCTTTTTCCCATTATGTATTCATTCTTCCTTTTTCAAACACGAATTGACCATAAAAATGTGGGTTATTTCTTGGCTTTCTATTCTATTCCATTGATCTATGTGCTTATTTTTGTGCTAGTACGATATTATTTTGATTACTACCGCTCTGTGTGTATAGATTGAAATCTGGAATTGTGACACCTGCAGTTTGTTTTTCTTTTTTTTTTAATTTTTTAACGTTTATTTATTTTTGAAACAGAGACAGAGCATGAACGGGGAAGGGGCAGAGAGAGAGGGAGACACAGAACCGGAAGCAGGCTCCAGGCTCCGAGCCATCAGCCCAGAGCCCGACGCAGGGCTTGAACTCATGGACAGTGAGATCGTGACCTGAGCTGAAGTCGGATGCTTAACTGACTGAGCCACCCAGGCGCCCCTTGTTTTTCTTTTTCAAGATTGTTTTGGCTATTCAGGGTCTTCTTTGGTTCTGTACAAATCTTAGGATTATTTGTTAAAGTTCTGAGTAAAATGTTGTTGGCATTTTGACAGGGATTGCATTAAATCTGAGGATTGCTTTAGGTAGTGTGGTCATTTTTCACAATATTCATTCTTCTAATCTGTGAGCATGGAATATCTTTCCACTTGTTTGTGTCATCTTTAAATGTCTTTCATCAATTTTGTATAGTTTTCAGAGTATAGGTCTTCCATCTCTTTGGTTAAGTTTATACCTAGGCATTTTATTATCTTTGGTGAAGTTGTAAGTGGGATTGTTAATTTCTCTGTTGTTTCGTTATTAGTATATAAAAATGCTACAGATTTTTGTATATAGATTTTTCATCCTCCAACTTAATGGGGTTTATCAGTTGTAGTATTTTTTTGGTGGAGTCTTGAGGGTTTTCTATTTATAGTATCATGTCATCTGCAATTAGTAAAGGTTTTACTTCTTTATCAGCTTGAATGCCTTTTATTCCTTCGTCTTGTCTGATGGCTGTGCTAGGACTTCTAGTACTTTGTTAAATAACGGTGGTCAGCATGGACTTTGTCTTGTTTCTGACCTGGGGAAATGCTCTCAGTTTATCACCATTGAGTATGATGTGAACCGTGGATTTCTCGTTTATGGCCTTTATTATGTTGAAGGTATGTTCCCTCTAAACATACACTGTCAAGGACTTTTATCATGAATAGATATAATTTGTCAAATGTTTTTTCTGCATCTATTTAAATGAAGATGTGGTTTTTATCCATTCTTTTATTGGTGTTATGTATCACATTGATTGACTTGTAAATATTGAACCACACTTACATCCCAGGGATAAATCGCTCTTGATCATGGTGAATGATCCTTTTAATGTATTGTTGGAATTGGTTTGCTAACATTTTGTTGAGGGTTTTTGCATCTATGTTATCAGAGATATTGTCCTTTTTGGTTTGTTTGTTTTGTAGTGTCTGTATCTGGTTTTGGTATCAGAGTCATGCTGGCCTCACAGACTGAATTTGGAGGTTTTTCTTCCTTTTCCATTTTTTGGAATAGTTTGAGTACAATTGGCCTTAACTCCTTTGTAAATGTTTAGTACAATCCACCTGTAAAACCGTCTGGCCCTGGACTTTTGTTTGTTGGGAGATTTTGAGTATTGATTTAATTTCATTGCTCATGATTGGTCTTTTCAAATTTTCTATTTCATCCTGATTTGATTTTTGGAGATTATGTTTCTAAGAATGTATCCATTTCTTTTTGGTTGTCCAACTTGTCAGCATATAATTTTTCATAATATTCTCTTACAGTCATTTGTATCTCTCTGGTGTCAGTATTTCTTCCCTTTCATTTCTGATTTTGAGTCCTCTCTCTCTCTCTCTCTCTCTCTCTCCCGTGAGTCTGGCTAAAGGTTTGTTAAAATTTTGTTGATCTCTTCAAAGAAACAATTCCTTGTTTCATTGATCTGTTCTATTGTTTGTTTGTTTATTTGTTTTAGTTTCTATTCTGTATATTTCTCTAATCTTTATTTCCTTCCTTCTACTAATTTTGGGTTTTGTTTGCTCTTTTTCTAGCTCCTTTATATGTAAGATTAGGTTGTTTATTTGGGAATGTTCTGCTTTAGGTAGGCATGTATTACTATGAACTACCTTCTTAGTTGAGTTTTTGCTGCATCCTAAAGATTTTGGACTCTTGTGTTTTCATTTTCATTTTCTCCATGTATTTTTTTTTTCATTTTTGTCTTTGATTTCTTGGTTGACCTATTCATTATTTAATATTATTGTTATTTAACCTCCATGTATTTGTAGTATTTCCAGATCTTGTGATTGATTTCTAGTGTCTTAGCACTGTGGTCAGAAAACATGCATAGTCTGATTTCAATCATTTTGAATTTATTGAGCCTTATTTTGTGGCTTAATATGTGATCTTTTCTGGAGAATGTTCCATATACACTTGAATGTATATTCTCCTGTTTTTGGATGGAATGTTTTCAATGTATCTATTAGAACAGATACACATTCTTTTCAGATCCGTCTGGTCCAATGTGTCATTGAAAGCCATTGTTTCCTTGTTGATTTTCTGTTGGGTTGAACTGTTCATTGCTATTATTATTAATAGTATTATTAATACTATTATTGTATTACTATTATTGTATTACTATCAATTATTTCCTTTATGACTATTATTAACTGCTTTATGTATTTCTTGGTTCTCATGTTGGGTGCATAAACATTTACAGTTGTTATATATTCTTGTTGGATTGTACTGTTTATGATTATATAATGTCTTTCTTTGTCTCTTGTTACAGCCTTTTTTTTTAAAGTCTATTTGGTCTAAGTACTGTCACTCTGGCTTTCTTCTCCCTTCCATTTCCCTGGTAAATGTTTCTTTATCCCTTCAAGTACAACCTGTATGTGTCTTTAGGTCTGAAATGAGTCTCTTGTAGGGAGATAACTCTTATTTTTTTGTTTGGTTTTTGTTTTTTGTTTGTTTTTATCTATCACTCTGTCTTTGGAGCATTTGTCCATTTGCATTCAAAGTAATTATTGATAGGGGGTTTTTTTTGCCATTGTGTTATTTGTTTTATGCTTATCTTTATAGTTCTTTGTTCCTTATTTTGCTCTCTTCTCATGATTATTTGGCTTTTTTAGCAAAATACATGGATTCCTTACCTTTATTTTTTGCATATTTATTACTGTTTTTTGATTTATGGTTACCATTTGTTTTTTATATAACCTCTTCTGCGTATAGCAGTCAATATATTAAGTGGATGATCACTTAATTTTGAAGTCATTGTTTATTCTTTTCCCCTCCACATTTCAGATATTTGGTATCAGATTATACATACTTTAATTTCATGCTGCTTTTGACTGATTTTTATGGATATATATGTGTGTGTGTGTGTGTGTGTGCGCACACGTGTGCTTTTGTGCTTCCCATTTTTCTTACTCTTTTATTTTCTATTCATAGAGTCTCTGTTAACATTTCTTGTAGGGCTGGTTTAGTGGTCATAAATTCTTTTAACTTTTGTTTGCCTGAGAAACCCTATCTTTCCTTCTATTCTGAGTGATAACCTTGCTGAATAGAATAGTCTTGGCTGCAGATTTTTTCCTTTCAGTACTTTGAATATATCATACCACTCCTTGGTGGCCTGCAAAGTTTCTGCTGAAAAATCAGCTGATGGACTTATGGAGTTTCCTTTGTATGTAACTGTCTTCTCTGCAATATTTAAATACTTTATTTATTTATTTATTTATTTATTTATTTATTTTTATTTATTTATTTTTTTTGTAGTTTTAATGTCTATGTGTCTTGGTGTGGGTCTCCTTGAGTTGATTTTGTTGGGGAATCTTTGTGCCTCCTGAATCTGGATCTCTCTTTCCCTCTCTGGATTTGGGAAGTTTACAGCTCTTTCTTCTTCAAATACATTTTCTGCCTCCCATTGTCCCTCTCATCTTTCTGGGATCCCTATTATATGAATGTTATTAAGTTTGATGGTGTCACTGAGTTTTGTAAGCCTATTCTCATTATGACGTATTTCTCTCTCGCCTCTTCAGCTTGATTGCTTTCCATTACTCTATCCTCCAGTTCACTTATATGTTCCTTGGCTTCCTGTATCATACTATTTATTCCATCTATTGTATTTTTATTATTTATGTATATTTTTATAATTTATTTAAATTCAAGTTAGTTAACATACTGTGTAGCTTTGGTTTCAGGAGTAGAACCCAGTGATTCATCACTTCCACATAACAGTCCATGTTCAATCCAACAATGCCTCCAAATGTTCATCCCTCCAAAATGCCTACCACTCATTTAGCCCATCCCCCCAACCACCTCCCCTCCAGCAACCCTCAGTTTGTTCTCTGTATTTAAGAATCTCTTATGGTTTGTCTTCCTCTCTGTTTCTTATTTTTCCTTCCCTTCTGCTGTGTTCATCTGTTGTATTTCTTAAATTCTACATATGAGTGAAATCATATATTTGTCTTTCTCTTATTCTGCTTAACATAATACACTCTAGTTCCATCCATATTGTTTCAAATGGCAAGATTTAATTCTTTTTGATAGACAAGTAATATTCCATTGTGTGTGTATGTGTATACACACACACACCACATCTTTATCCATTCATCAGTCGATGGACACATCTTTATCCATTCATCAGTCGATGGACATTTGAGTTCTTTCCATAATTTATATTTTTAATTTCATTTACTGACTTCATCTCTCATGTTCTTTTTTCTTCTCTTTGTCAAGGTTTTCACTGATGTCCTCCACCCTTTTCTCAAGTCTAGTGACTATCTTTTATAATCATTACTTTAAATTTTCTATCAGATATTATTTCTGTTTCGCTTAGATCTCATGCTCTGATTTTGTCCTGTTCTTTCATTTGGGACATAGTCCTCTGTCTTCCTGTTGTGTCTCCCTGTCTGTGTCTGTTTCTGTGTGTTAGAAAAGTCAGCTATGTCTTCTACTCTTAAAAATAGTGGCTTTATGAAGAAGAGGTCCTGTAGTGCCTTGCAGTGACCTGTAATACAGTGCCCCCTGTTTACCAGAACCTGGCACTTTAGGGCAATCTCCTTTGTATGTTGCTTGCATCCTGCTGTTGTTTGAGTTGCTTTTTCTTTCAATTTAGACATTTGCACTGACTCTGCCTGTTGTGAGCTGTGCTTGCTCTCTGTGCTGTTAGTGAGACCCAGGCAGACAAACTCTAAGGGGGTGTGACAGCAGGAAAGCTTGAGGGCAGGGCAGCAGTGTTAGCAAAATTTGTGCTGAGCTGCTAGTTCTAGGTCAGATCCCCCCAGAGTGCAGTGGCCAACAGGGGTTTGGCACATGGCAGTGGGCCGGGCATGATGTGCAGTACCAGTGCCTGGGGCACCCAGCATGTGACTGAGTGGTGGCTAGGTGGGGCACGCACCGTATTAACAGAGTTTGTGCTGAGGTCAGGGCCAGGCCAGTGGGCTTGGAGTGGATATATTCTCAGAACTCATGGGTGGAGTGCCCTGCTAGCCATTTAGGTAGCAAGTGTCTGTGCAGTGCTGCATTCTGAAGGTAGCTGTGTGTTTATGATGAGAGGCCAGGGAGGAAAATGGCACCTGCCTGCTTCTTTGTTCCCAGAGAAGGTCCTCTAACATGCTCTGAAATTCAAATAAACAGGTTTCCCTTCTGTTTGACCCAAGTGTTGTGCAAACTGTTGCTTCCATATTGCTTCTCTGTGTGCTGCTGTCTTTTTAAGGGCAGGGACCCAGCTATCACTAGCCCTTCCAATTCACTCAGTGCTGAGTCCATTGATTTTTAAAGCTCCAGGCTCCAAGTACTGCTGGATATACAAACTCATGAAATTCTGCCCCTCTGGTTTTCAAAGCCAGATGTTATGGGGATTTGGTATCCCTGTGTGGGCTTCCTGGTACTTTCCTCTCTCTCCACCTGCAGCTCACTTCTTTCTGTAGGCAGCTCCTAACCACTGTTTCTGCCCTTACCAACCTCCCAACCCTTCCCTGCCCTCTTTACATTTAGTTGTGGAGTTTATTCTGGCAGTCTTTAGATCACTCTCTGGTTATTGACTTGGATGTGAGTGATACTGAGTTGTAAACATGGGATGGTATGAACTTAGGATCCTCTTCCTCCACTGTCTTCCCAAGCTTATCACATTATATTTCTATTCAGATTCATTTTGTGGTCCAACATGTCATTTCTTTTGGAGAATGTTCCCTATGTGCACTTGAAAAGAATGTGTATTCTGTTTTTAAATCAAATGTTCTGTATAAAACTATTAAGTCCATCTGGTCTGTCATTCAAAGCCACTATTTTCCTGATAATCTGGCTGACATATACATGGATATTAGTGAATTGTTAAAATCTTCTATTACTGTATTACTGTCAATTTCTCTGTGTGTTAATATTCGCTTCATGTTGGATGCATATTTACAATTTTTATATCCTATTCTTGGAATGATCCCTTTATCATTAGGTAAAGGTAGCACCATCCCTGGTCACTTCTTAGAGTCTTTGTTTACCTGCTGTAAGTTGTGATACTTCAACTTTTTTCTCTTCCATTTGCCTGGTATATATGTTTACACCCTTAATTTTCAGTCTGTGTGTGACTATAGGAGTGAAATGAATCTCTTTCTCTCTTTTTAAAAATTTATTTTTAGTTTTGGGAGAGAGAGAGAGAGAAAATCCCAAGCAGGCTCCATACTGTCAGCATGTAACCTGATGTGGGGCTCGAACTCATGATCATGACCCTCAGCCAAAGTCAGATGTTAAACCTACTGAGCCACCCAGGTGGCCCTGAAATCAATCTCTCTCAGGCAGCACAGAAATGATCTTTTTTCTTTTTAAATCCATTTAATCACTCTGTCTTTTGATTGGATTATTTAGACCATTTACATTTAAAGCAATTATTGATAGGTATGTACAATTGCCATTTTGTTAAGATTTCTGGTTATTTTTGTTGTTTTTCTCTGTTCTTTAGTCTCTTATTCTCTTTCCTTCTGGGTTGATGGCTTTCTTTGGTGTTATGCTTAGATTCCTTTACCTTTTTTGTGTGTATTAGAGGTTTTTGGTCTGTGGTTACTATTTGGTTATGATAGCATCTTATGGGTATAGCAGTCTGTATCAAGTTTTTGGTTGCTTAAGTTCTAATATCTTCTAAAAACACTTCTCATACCTTCTAAAATTTTACTCCATGCTTCCTGTTTTATGTATATGTTGTCATATTTTACTACTATTGTCTTTTAACTTCCATACTACCTTTATAAGTGATTGGTCTACTTGTACTATGTGTTTGCTCTGATCTGTAAACTTTTTCCTTTAATAATTTTATTCCAATTAGGGTTTTTTTTTTTAACCATTTAAAGGATTCACTGTAACATTTTTTATAAGCCTCTATTAGTCATGATGAAATCCCTTAACATTTGTTTGAGAAACTCTTTGCCCAGCAAGGTTATCATTCACAACAGGAGACATAAAATATTCTTAGTTGTAAGTTTTTATCTTTTCCACACTTTGAATATATCATGGTAGGTCTTCAGAAGTCAGGTGTTAATATTATTTGAAGAGCTCTCATTTTTTTATCTCTTTTCTCTTGCTGCTTCCAAGTCTCTGTTTTGTCTCCCAACAGTTTGCTTATGATGTATCTAGGTAAATGTCTCATCAAATTGAGAAAGTTTGGAGCCAATGGTTCTTAAAATATTCTTGCTGCCTCTTTCTCACCTCTCCTTTCTGGGAGTCTTATTTACATGTATGTTGGTTTGCTTGATGGTGTTCCCCAGGTCTCTGAAGCTCTGTTCCTTATTCATTCATATTTCTTTTTATTTTTGGCTGGATAATTTTGGTTGTTTTTTTTTTTTTTTTAATTCATGGATTCCTACCTTGGCCAGCCCAAAGCTGTTGAGTTCTGTTAATAATTTTATTTCAATTATTCTATTTTTCAACTTCAGAATTTCTATGATTCTTTAAAAAATAATTTGTATACCTTTCACATTCTTTAGTTGGTTACATATGATTCTAATACTTAAAGTTAAGGCAATCTATGTCTAACATATGTAACACATTTAAAATAGCTTATTTAAAGTTTTATAAGTCCAATGGTTGGAACGTTTTAAAGATAATTTTTTATTAAAGTAGGGTTGACACACAATGTTACATTAGTTTCAGGTATGCAATACAGTGATTTGACAAGTCTAAATGTTATGCTATACTCACAGCAAGTGTAACTACTACATGTAAATATATAACCCTATTAAAATACTATTGGCTATATTCTCTATGCTGTAACTTTTATTGCCTTGACATATTCATTCTATGACTGAAAGCCTGTATCTCCCACTCTCCTTTACCGATTTGCCCATCCCCCAACCTTCTGGTAACCAATAGTTTTTCCTCTGTATTTATAGGTCTGTTGCTGCAGTTTGTTTGTTTTTAGATTTCATGTATGTTTGACTTCCTCTATCTGACTTATTTCACTTAGCGTAATACTCTGTAGGTACATCTATAGGGTTGTTGTAAAAGGCAAGATCTCATTCTTTTTGTTATTGTTGTTGTTTTTATAGCTGAGTAATATTCCAGTGTGTGTGCATACCATATCATCTCCATTCATCAAGGGACACTTGGGTTGCTTCTATATCTTGCTTATTGTACATAATCCTGCAATGAACATGTATCACTTTGAATTAGTGTTTTTTGTTTCGAGTAAATAGCTAGGAGTGGAATTACTGAATCATATGGTTTTTCTATTATAAATTTTTTTTGAAGAAACTCCATGCTATTTTCCACAGTGGTTGTACCATTTTACATTCCCATTGATGGTGCATGAAGGTTATTTTGTCTCCACATCCTTGCCAACACATGCTATATCTTGTCTTTTTTTCTGACCATTCTGCCAGGTGTGTGGTGGTAACTCATTGTGGTTTTAATTTTCATTTCCCTGATGATTAGTGATGTTGAGCAACTTCGCATGTGTCTGTTAAGCATCTGTAGATCATCTTTGGAAAAATGTCTATTCTGGTCTTTGGCCCACTTTTTAGTCAGATTATTTTTTGGTGTTGAGTAATTTGCTTTTATATTTTAGAAAATAACCCCTTATTGTATATATTATTTGTGAATAACTTTTCCCATTCAGTACACTGCCTTTAGGTTTTATTGATGGTTTCATTTGCTGTGTGAAAGCTTTTTATTTTGGTTTAGTCCCAGTAGTTTAATTTTGCTTTTCCTTGACTGAAGAGACATGTAGAATAATATTTCTGTGACCAATGTCTAATTACTGCCTATGTTTCTTCTAGGAGTTTATGGCTTCGTGTCTATTTAGGTCTTTAATCCCTTTTGAGTTTATTTTTGTGTATGGTCTAATAAAGTGGTCCAATTTCATTTTTTTTGCATGTGGGTGTCCATCTTTCCTAGCACTATTTATTAAAAAGATGGTCTTTTCCCTGCTAAATATTCTTGCCTCCTTTGTTGTAGATTAATGGACCATGTAAGTATGGGTTTATTTCTGGGATCACTGTTCTCTTGCATTGATCTATGTGTCTATTGCTGTGCAGTACCATTGTATCCTGATTACTAGAGCTTTGTAGTACATCTTCAATCTTGGATTATGCTACCTCAAGCTCTGTTTGGTTTGGTTTTTCTAAGGATGTCTTGGCTATTTGGGGTCTTTTGTGCTTCCACATGAACTTTTGGGTTGTTTCTTCTAGGTCTGTGAAAATGTTGGAATGCTGATAGGAATTGCACTGAATCTGTAGATTGCTTTGAGTAGTATGGACATTTTAATTCTTCTAATATTAATCCTTCCAATCTGTAAGCACATGGAACACCTTTCCATTTGTGTCATCTTTAATTTTTTCCATATTTTATAGTTTTTGGAGTACAGGTATATTACCTCCTTGGTAAGTTACTCCTGAGTATTTTATTTTTGACAGAATTATAAATGGAATTTTTAAAATGTCTACTTCTTATTAGTGTATAGAAACACAACTGACTTCTATTTATTAATTTTTTAATACGAAATTTATTGTCAAATTGGTATCCATACAACACCCAGTGCTCATCCCAAAAGGTGCCCTCCTCAATACCCATCACCCACCCTCCCCTCTCTCCCACCCCCCCCCATTGACCCTCAGTTTATTCTCAGTTTTTAGGAGTCTCATGCTTTGGCTCTCTCCCTAACTTTTGTTTTCCTTCCCCTGTCCTATGGTTTTCTGTTAAGTTTCTCAGGATCCACATAAGAGTGAAAACATATGGTATGTCTTTCTCTGTATGACTTATTTCACTTAGCATAACACTCTCCAGTTCCACCCACGTTGCTACAAAAGACCATATTTCATTCTTTTTCATTGCCAAGTAGTATTCCATTGTGTATATAAACCACAATTTCTTTATCCATTCATCAGTTGATGGACATTTAGGCTCTTTCCATAATTTGGCTATTGTTGAGAGTGCTGCTATAAACATTGGGGTACAAGTGTCCCTATGCCTCAGCACTCCTGTATCCCTTGGGTAAATTCCTAGCAGTGTTATTGCTGGGTCATAGGGTAGATCTATTTTTAATTTTTTGAGGAACCTCCACATTGTTTTCCAGAGAGGCTGCACCAGTTTGCATTCCCACCAACAGTGCAAGAGGGTTTCCATTTTTCCACATCATCTCCATCATCTATAGTCTCCTGACTTGTTCATTTTAGCCACTCTGAATGGAGTGAGGTGGTAACTGAGTGGGGTTTTGATTTGTATTTCCCTGATGAGGAGGGACGTTGAGCATCTTTTCATGTGCCATTCTGTTGGTTGCCTTTTAGTTTTGTTGACTGTTTCCTTTGCAAAGCAGAAGCTTTTTGTCATCATGAGGTCCCAATAGTTCATTTTTGCTTTTAATTCCCTTGCCTTTGGAGATGTGTCAAGTAAGAAATTGCTGTGGCTGAGGTCAGAGAGGTTTTTTCCTGCTTTCTCCTCTAGGGTTTTGATGGTTTCCTGTCTCACATTCAGGTCCTTCATACATTTTGAGTTTATTTTTGTGAATGGTGTAAGAAAGTGGTCTAGTATCATTCTTCTCTATGTTGCTGTCCAGTTCTCCCAGCACCATTTATTAAAGACTTTTTCCATTGTATATTCTTTCCTGCTTTGTCAAAGATTAGCTGGCCATACTTTTGTGGGACCAATTCTGGAGTCTCTATTCTATTCCATTGGTCTATGTGTCTGTTTTGGTGCCAATACCATACTGTCTTGATGATTACAGCTTTGTAGTAGAGGCTAAAGTCTGGGACTGTGATGCCTCCTGCTTTGGTCTTCTTCTTCAAAATTACTTTGGCTATTTGGGGTCTTTTGTGGTTTCATACAAATTTTAGGATTGCTGTTCTAGCTTCGAGAAGAATGCTGGTGCAATTTTGATTGGGATTGCATTGAATGTGTAGATAGCTTTGAGTAGTATTGACATTTTAACGATATTTTTTCTTCCAATCCATGAGCACGGAATGTTTTTCCATTTCTTTATATCTTCTTCAATTTCCTTCGTTAGCTTTCTATAGTTTTCAGCATACAGATCTTTTACATCTTTGGTTACATTTATTCCTAGGTATTTTATGATTCTCGATGCAGTTGTGAATGGGATCAGTTTCTCTATTTCTTTTTCTGTTGCTTCGTTATTGGTGTATAAAAATGCAACCGATTTCTGTACACGAATTTTGTATCCTGCGACATTGCTGAATTCATGTATCATTTCTAGCAGACTTTTGGTGGAGTCTATCGGGTTTTCCATGTATAATATCATGTCATCTGCAAAAAAGTGAAAGCTTGACTTCATCTTTGCCAATTTTGATGCCTTTGATTTCCTTTTGTTGTCTGATTGCTGATGCTAGAACTTCCAACACTGTGTTAAACAGCAGCATTGAGAGTGGACATCCCTGTAGTGTTCCTGATCTCAGGAGGAAAGCTCTCAGTGTTTCCCCATTGAGGATGATATTAGCTGTGGGCTTTTCATAAATGGCTTTTATGATGTTTATGTTCCTTCTATCCTGACTTTCTCGAGGGTTTTCATTAAGAAATGATGCTGAATTTTGTCAAATGCTTTTTCTGCATCAATTGACAGGATCATATGGCTCTTTTCTTTTATTAATCTGATGTATCACATTGATTTGTGAATGTTGAAGCAGCCCTGCAGCCCAGGAATGAATTCCACTTGATCATACTGAATAATTCTTTTTATATGCTGTTGAATTAAATTTGCTAGTATCTTATTGAGAATTTTGCATCCATGTTCATCAGGGATATTGGCCTGTAGTTCTCTTTTTTTTTTTTTACTGGGTCTGTCTGTTTAGGAATCAAAGTATTGCTGACTTCATAGAGTGAGTCTGGAAGTTTTCCTTCCCTTTCTATTTTTTTTGAATAGCTTGAGAAATATAGCTATTATCTCTGCTTTATATGTCTCTGGTAGAATTTCCCTGGGAAGCCATCTGGTCCTGGACTCTTATTTGTTGGGAGATTTTTGATAACTGATTCAATTTCTTTGCTGGCTATGGGTCTGTTAAAGCTTTCTATTTATCCTGTTTGGGTTTTGGAAGTGTGGGGGTGCTTAGGAATTTGTCCATTTCTTCAAGGATGTCCAGTTTGTTGGCACATAATTTTTCATAGTATTCCCTGATAATTGCTTGTATTTCTGAGGGATTGGTTGTAATATTCCATTTTCATTCATGATTTTATCTATTTGGGTCATCTTTTCTTTTTGAGAAGCCTGGCTAGAGGTTTATCAATTTTATTTTTTCAAAACACCAACTATTGGCTTTATTGATCTGCTCTACAGTTTTTTTTAGATTCTTTATTTCTGCTCTGATCTTTATTGTTTCTCTTCTGCTGGCTTTGGGGTGTCTTTGCTGTTCTGCTTCTATTTCCTTTAGGTGTGCTATTAGATTTTGTATTTGGGATTTTTCTTGTTTCTTGAGATAGGCCTGGATTGCAATGTATTTTCCTCTCAGGACTGCCTTTGCTGCATCCCAAAGCACTTGGATTGTTGTGTTTTCATTTTCATTTGTTTCCATATATTTTTAAATGTCTTCTCTAATTGCATGGTTGACCCATTCATTCTTTAGTAGGGTGTTCTTTAACCTCCATGCTTTTGGAGGTTTTCCAGACTTTTTCCTGACTTTTTCAAGCTTCATAGCATTATGGTCTGAAAGTGTGTATGGTATGATCTCAATTCTTTTATACTTATTAAGGGCTGTTTTGTGACCCAATATGTGATCTATCTTGGAGAATGTTCCATGTGCACTTGAGAAGAAAGTATGTTCTGCATCTTTGGGATATAGAGTTCTATAGATATCTGTTAAGTCCATCTGATCCAATGTATCATTCTGGGCCCTTGTTTCTTTACTGATCCTGTGTCTAGATGATCTATCCATTGTTGTAAGTGGGGTATTAAAATCCCCTGCAATTACCACATTCTTATCAATAAGGTTGCTTATGTTTGTGATTGTTTTATAATTGTTAGCTCTTCCTGATGGATACACTCTGTAATTATTATATAATGCCCTTCTTCATCTCTTGTTACAGCCTTTAATTTAAAGTCTAGTTTGTCTGATATAAGCATGGCTACTCCAGCTTTCTTTTGACTTCCAGTAGCATGATAGTTCTCCATCCCCTCACTTTCAATCTGAAGGTGCCCTCAGGTCTAAAATGAATCTCTTGTAGACAGCAAATAGATGGGTCTTGTTTTTTTTATCCATTTTGATACCCTATGTCTTTTGGTTGGAGCATTTAGTCCATTAACCATGAGTGTTATTATTGAAAGATATGCGTTTAGAGTCATTGTGTTATCTATAGGTTTCATGCTTGTAGTGATGTCTCTGGTCCTTTGTGGTCCTTGCAACATTTCACTCACAGAATCCCCCTTAGGATCTCTTGTAGGGCTGGTTCAGTGGTGATGAATTCCTTCAGTTTTTGTTTGGGCAAACCTTTATCTCTATTCTGAATGACAGACTTGCTGGATAAAGGTTTCTCGGCTGCATATTTTTTCTGTTCATCACCTTGAACATTTCCTGCCATTCCTTTCTGGCCTGCCAAGTTTCAGTAGATAGGTCTGCCACTAGTTTTATGGGTCTCCCTTTGTAAGTTAGAGCCTGTTTATCCCTAGCTGCTTTTAGAATTTTCTCTTTATCCTTGTATTTTGCCAGTTTCACTGTGATATGTTGGGTAGAAGATCAATTTAAGTTACATCTGAAGGGAGTTCTCTGTGCCTCTTGGATTTCAATGCCTTTTTCCTTCCCCATATCAGCGAAGTTCTCAGCTATGATTTGTTCAAGTACACCTTCAGCTCCTTTCTCTCTCTTCTTCTGGAATTCCTATGATACAGATATTGTTCCATTTGATTGCATCACTTAGTCCTCTAATTCTCCCCTCATAGTGCTGGATGTTTTTTATCTGTTTTACTCAGCTTCCTCTTTTTCCATAATTTTATCTTCTAATTCACCTATTCTCTTCTCTGCCTCTTCCATCCGAGCTGTTGTCACCTCCATTTTATTTTGCAGCTCATTTATAGCATTTTTTAGCTCCTGTTTTTTTTTTAATATGAAATTTATTGTCAAATTGGTTTCCATAC
>NW_024412388.1:49416048-49417754 GCF_014898765.1 Herpailurus yagouaroundi
TCTGGATTGCAATGTATTTTCCTCTCAGGACTGCCTTTGCTGCATCCCAAAGCACTTGGATTGTTGTGTTTTCATTTTCATTTGTTTCCATATATTTTTAAATGTCTTCTCTAATTGCATGGTTGACCCATTCATTCTTTAGTAGGGTGTTCTTTAACCTCCATGCTTTTGGAGGTTTTCCAGACTTTTTCCTGACTTTTTCAAGCTTCATAGCATTATGGTCTGAAAGTGTGTATGGTATGATCTCAATTCTTTTATACTTATTAAGGGCTGTTTTGTGGCCCAATATGTGATCTATCTTGGAGAATGTTCCATGTGCACTTGAGAAGAAAGTATGTTCTGCATCTTTGGGATATAGAGTTCTATAGATATCTGTTAAGTCCATCTGATCCAATGTATCATTCTGGGCCCTTGTTTCTTTACTGATCCTGTGTCTAGATGATCTATCCATTGTTGTAAGTGGGGTATTAAAATCCCCTGCAATTACCACATTCTTATCAATAAGGTTGCTTATGTTTGTGATTGTTTTATAATTGTTAGCTCTTCCTGATGGATACACCCTGTAATTATTATATAATGCCCTTCTTCATCTCTTGTTACAGCCTTTAATTTAAAGTCTAGTTTGTCTGATATAAGCATGGCTACTCCAGCTTTCTTTTGACTTCCAGTAGCATGATAGTTCTCCATCCCCTCACTTTCAATCTGAAGGTGCCCTCAGGTCTAAAATGAATCTCTTGTAGACAGCAAATAGATGGGTCTTGTTTTTTTTATCCATTTTGATACCCTATGTCTTTTGGTTGGAGCATTTAGTCCATTAACCATGAGTGTTATTATTGAAAGATATGCGTTTAGAGTCATTGTGTTATCTATAGGTTTCATGCTTGTAGTGATGTCTCTGGTCCTTTGTGGTCCTTGCAACATTTCACTCACAGAATCCCCCTTAGGATCTCTTGTAGGGCTGGTTCAGTGGTGATGAATTCCTTCAGTTTTTGTTTGGGCAAACCTTTATCTCTATTCTGAATGACAGACTTGCTGGATAAAGGTTTCTCGGCTGCATATTTTTTCTGTTCATCACATTGAACATTTCCTGCCATTCCTTTCTGGCCTGCCAAGTTTCAGTAGATAGGTCTGCCACTAGTTTTATGGGTCTCCCTTTGTAAGTTAGAGCCTGTTTATCCCTAGCTGCTTTTAGAATTTTCTCTTTATCCTTGTATTTTGCCAGTTTCACTGTGATATGTTGGGTAGAAGATCGATTTAAGTTACATCTGAAGGGAGTTCTCTGTGCCTCTTGGATTTCAATGCCTTTTTCCTTCCCCATATCAGCGAAGTTCTCAGCTATGATTTGTTCAAGTACACCTTCAGCTCCTTTCTCTCTCTTCTTCTGGAATTCCTATGATACAGATATTGTTCCATTTGATTGCATCACTTAGTCCTCTAATTCTCCCCTCATAGTGCTGGATGTTTTTTATCTGTTTTACTCAGCTTCCTCTTTTTCCATAATTTTATCTTCTAATTCACCTATTCTCTTCTCTGCCTCTTCCATCCGAGCTGTTGTCACCTCCATTTTATTTTGCAGCTCATTTATAGCATTTTTTAGCTCCTGTTTTTTTTTTAATATGAAATTGATTGTCAAATTGGTTTCCATACAGCACCCAGTGCTCATCCCAACAGGTGCCCTCAATACCCATCACCCACCCACCCCTCCC
>NW_024412388.1:49417854-49461091 GCF_014898765.1 Herpailurus yagouaroundi
CCTCAATACCCATCACCCACCCACCCCTCCCTCTCACCCCCCATAAACCCTCAGTTTGTTCTCAGTTTTTAGGAGTCTCTTATGTTTTGGCTCCCTCCATCTCTAACCATTTTTTTTTCCTTCCCCTCCCCCATGGTCTTCTGTTAAGTTTCTCAGGATCCACATAGGAGTCAAAACATGGAATCTGTCCTTCTTTGTATGAATTATTTCACTTAGCATAACACTCTCCAGTTCCATCCACATTGCTACAAAAGGCCGTATTTCATTCTTTCTCATTGCCACATAGTATTCCATTGTGTATACAAACCACAATTTCTTTATCCGTTCATCAGTAGATGGACATTTAGGCTCTTTCCATAATTTAGCTATTGTTAAGAGTGCTGCTATAAACATTGGGGTACAAGTGCCCCTATGCATCAGCCCTCCTGTATCTCTTGGGTAAATTCCTAGCAGTGCCATTGCTGGGTCATAGGGTAGGTCTATTTTTAATTTTTTGAGGAACCTCCACACTGTTTTCCAGAGAGGCTGCACCAGTTTGCATTCCCACCAACAGTGCAAGAGGGTTCCTGTTTCTCCACATCCTCTCCAGCATCTATAGTCTCCTGATTTATTTTAGCCACTCTGACTGGCGTGAGGTGGTAACTGAGTGTGGTTTTGATTTGTATTTCCCTGATGAGGAATGATATTGAGCATCTTTTCATGTGCCTGTTGGCCATCTGGATGTCTTCTTTAGAGAAGTGTCTATTCATGTTTTCTGCCCATTTCTTCTCTGGATTGTTTTTCAGGTGTGGAGTTTGGGGAGTTCTTTATAGATTTTGGATACTACCCTTTGTCTGATATGTCATTTGCAAATATCTTTTCCCATTCTGTTGGTTGCCTTTTAGTTTTGTTGACTGTTTCCTTTGTAGAGCAGAAGCTTTTTGTCTTCATGAGGTCCCAATAGTTCATTTTTGCTTTTAATTCCCTTGCCTTTGGAGATGTGTCAAGGAAGCAATTGCTGTGGCTGAAGTCAGAGATTTTTTCCTGCTTTCTCCTCTAGGGTTTTGATGGTTTCCTGTCTCACTTTCAGGTCATCTGAGTTTATTTTTGTGAATGGTGTAAGAAAGTGGCCTAGTTTCATCCTTCTGCATGTTGCTGTCCAGTTCTCCCAGCACCATTTATTAAAGAGACTGTCTTTTTCCATTGTATATTCTTTCCTGCTTTGTCAAAGATTAGTTGGCCATAATCCTCCTGTTTCTTAGTCCCTTAATCTCTGTAGCAGGAGATTCTCTGCTATCCTTTATGCTTTTTTCAAGCCCAGTGATTAATGTTATGACTATTATTCTAATTCTTGTTCCTTTATATTGCTTAAATTGTTTTTGATCAATTCATTAGCTTCACTCCTTCCTGGAGTTTCTTTTGAGGAGAGTCCTTCTGTTTTGCTATTTTGGGGTGTCTCCCAACTGCAGGGCACTTCCCCTGTGCTGTCTGGAGTAACGTGTTGGTGGGCGGGGCCACAGTCAGATTGGTGTGTACCTTATCTTCCCCTCTCCCAGGGGCAGGACTCACTGTGGAGTGGTGTGGTGCTGCTTTGATGGGATCTGGCATATTAGCTGGGGTGGATCTGAAAGGTGCACAGTGGTGGGAGGGGCAGGCTTAGCTCGCTTTGCCATCAGTGGTCCCCTGCAGGAGGGTCCCTGCAGCACCGGAGGGAGGCCAACCCGTCGGAGGGATGGATCCACAGAAGCACATCATTGGGTGTTTGTGTGGTGCAAGCAAGTTTGGTGACAGGAACTGGTTCCCTTTGGGATTTCAGCTGGGGGATGAGAGAGGGAGATGGCGCTGACCAGCTCCTTTGTTCCCTGCCAAGCTGAGCTCTGTCTTCCGGGGCTCAACAACTCTCCTTCCCATTGTCCTCTAGCCCTCCCATTCTCTAAACAGAGGTGTTGACTTACAACATTCCAGATGTTAAGTCCCTCTGGCTGTCAAAACACACTGCATTCAGCCCCTCTGCTTTTGCAAGTCAGACTTGGAGCCTCTGCCTTGTCCGGAGGCTGCCCCTCCACTGCCCCAGCTCCCTCCCGCCAGTCTGTGTAGCGCACACCGCCCTTGCTACCCTCTTCCGTGGGCCTCTTGTCTACACTTGGCTCTGGAGAGTCCGTTCTGCTAGTCTTCTGGTGGTTTTCTGGACTATTTAGGCAGATGTTGGTGGAATCTAAGCGATCAGGACACAGTGAGCCCAGCATCCTCCCATGCCTCCATCTTCCCTCACTTTCAGTTTCTGTATTAATTTTTTTAATGTTTATTTATTTTTGATAGAGACAGCAGGTGGGGAAAGGAGCAGAGAGAGAGGGAGACAAAGAATCAGAGGCAGGCTTCAGGCTCTGAGCTGTCAGCACAGAGCCTCATATGGGGATTCAACTCAGGAACTGCTGCTAGTTCAGTTAACACTTAACTGACTGAGCCACCCAGGTGCCCCTGTACTGAATTTTCAGATTAGAAAATTATTACTTCCTAGAGTTTTTGATGGAGTCTTAGGGTTTTCTATATGTAAATAATGCCATCTGCAAAAAGTGACAATATTTTTAAAACTTTTTAATTGAAGTATATGTAACAGTTGTATTATTTTCTATTCTAATATTATTGTATTACTTTTAGGTGTATAATAGGTTTCAGTAATTCTGTACATTACTCAGCAAAAAAATCCCCTTTATCACCCACACACCTTCCCTCTGGCAAGCTTCAGTTCTCTGTATTTAGGTCTTTGTTCATTTTTGTTTCTTAAATTCCACAGTTGATTGAAATTGTATGGTATTTGTCTGATCTATTTCACTTAACATCATACTTTCTAGAGGCCCATCCCCATGGTTTCAAATAGCAGAATCTCATTTTTTTTTATGGTTAATATTCTATTTTTTATACATACCACATCTTCTCGAACCATAGATCTACAGATGGACACTTGAGTTGATTCCTTATCTTGCATATTATAAACAATGCTGCAATAAATATGGGGATGCATATATCATCTCAAATTAGGGTTTTAATTTTCTTTGGGTAAATACCCAGAGGTAGAATGAATGGATCAAATGGCATTTCTATTTTAAAGAAACCTCCATACTCTTTTTCACAGTAGCTACACCAATTTACATTCTCACCGACAATGCGCTAGGATTCTTTTTTGTCCTCATTCTTGCCAACACGTGTTATTTCTCATCTTTTTTATTCTCGCTATTCTCACAGGTATAAGGTGATATCTCGTGGCTTCATTTTGCATTTTTCTTGATAATGTAGAGCATTTTTTTTTAATGTGTGTATTAGCCATTTGTATGTCCTCTTTGGAAAAGTGTTTTTAAAACGGTCAGAGGACCTGAATAATCGGCTTATTTTTGTTGTTGAGTAGTTAATATATTTTGGCTATTACCCCTTATTAGGTACATCATTTACAAATATATTCTCCCATTCGCTATGCTGCCTTTTTGTTTGGTTAGTTTACTGTGAGGACTATACCAAAAGAAAAATCTTCTTAATAGTTTAATTTTGCTTTTGTTTCCCTTGCCTGAGGATACATATGCAGAAAAACGTTTCTATGGCTAATATCAAAGAAATTGTTGCCTATGTTTTCTTTTAGAAGTTTTCTGGTTTTATGTCTCATATTTAGGACTTTAACCATTTAGAGTTTATTTTTTGCATTTGGTAAAAGAAAATAGTCCAGTATCATATTCTTTTGCATGTAGTTGTCCTTGGTCTTTTTTTTTTTTTTTTTTTTTTTTACCAATTTGGATGCACCCTCTGTTGGCATGACTACCTCTTGACTCTTCTCAAAATGGTTTTTGATTCAGTTCATGGCTCCTGAGTAGCCAGCTGGAGAACTTAGGATTTTTGAAATTGAATGACCTTTTTCACTGAATGAAGTCTGAGTTAGTTGTTCCTCTCTTCATAAATCCTGCGTAGTACAACCAGAGTTGAAAGTATACAGTCAACGATAAAACTTCTCAAAAGGGCTCTCTTCATTTCAGGAATGACACCACTGTGTCTAGTTTTTGTGTCTTATTTATATTCTATTTGTATTCTGAACACTCCACTCTTATGTCTACTTTTGCAATCACTTATTCAACAGTTACCATGTACCAGACTTTTGGATTGGTCACTGATATAAAACATAATAACTTCATATTGGCTCCTCCCAGTGTATACCATAGTCCTCTAGCTGGCTCTGCCAGTAGCTTGCCCTGTAATTTTGTGGAAGTCTGATCCTCCTTAAAATCCTCACATTTTATATGCTGTATTGCAGAAGTTCAACAGAATAAAGGAATGAATGGTCAATCTTATTTTTATTTAAGTTACCATTTATTTAACACCATCTAGGCCAAGTATTTTATATGGATCATCTCATTATATATATGAACTAAACTATAAAGGAGAAATAAACTGAAGTTTATATAGCAAGTGGTTGAGCTCATAGTCAAAGTTTGGAAGTGTAATTCCAGAGTATGTAACATTATTCATTAGAGACCTCTGCGTTTCTGCGGGGGTGGGAAGAATGCAGAACATCCTTGCAGGTACCTTGCTTTCTCACTGAATGACACCAAAGAATAGTAGCCAAGGAGGTTCTATGTTTTTATGGTCTTACATTATGAAACCACTTTACCTTTCAATATATAAGAGATCAGATATATGTAGGGCCTGAAATCCCTCTCACCTGTCCTTCATCTTTCTGCATTGCTATCTGTGAAATGTGTGGGTCTCTTTCTTCTCTTGTACTTTTCCATAGATGTTGGAGTTGGGGGGTAAAACTATACCTCTCAATCTCTCACCTGTAAACTGAATTCCAACAAGTAGAGAGATGTTAAGAGGGAAATAGAAAACAAATTATCACCCTTATAGAGAAATTGATCACTTTTTGTCTCCATTGGTTCCTGGTAGAAGTGGATTAAGTAGTGAAGCCAAAAAAAGCAACCCTTACCATTCTACTTCAAACCCAGGTGCTGACACCTAGGGGAGAATTGATGCTGCAAAGAAAATAACTCTTAGCTTAATATCGGTACCTCCAGTAAGTTGGAGGATTGTGACCTGACCTAGAAACCCAATATTACTAGTAATGCCAGGGAGTTCAGGAGAGTGAAACAGGACCTATATTCCCTTTTAAATGCAGTGACTTCAGTGTGATTCAATGAATATCAGGCTCTCACCTGATGTCTTGTCTGATGTGATGTGTTCCCAGTCAGATCTATTTCTCCCCTTTTCTTACAGAGAAGCAAATAAGGAGTAGAGAGCCCCAGACTGAGATTTGAACTAAAATAAGATTCTCCTCCAGTGTGTTCTAGTGCTGTTAATTGTCTAGGGTTTTTGTGTTTGTTTGTTTTTAATGCTCAGTTAAAACCCTGTCTCCTTCATAAATCTTACAGTGCACAACCCAATGACTTTCTTCCTTTGTTGTTTAATGTACTTTAAACACAAGGTCTAGAAAGCAACAAAAGGTGAGGGAACTGACTATATTCAGTAAAAGATATTTTCTAAAATAAAGGCAAGAATAAAAACTCATTTGAAGACAAGTCAAAGTTGGAAGAATTTGTCTTTTAAGACCCGCACTAAAAGAAAATCTCAAAGATATTTATTAGGCTGAGAAGAAATAACACCAAGTAGATGTCCCAAACTTCAGGGAGAATGGTAAGAAATATATTTTAAATTTCTGTAAGAGAACTTGTAACCTAAGGTAATAATACTAATAAATGGTATTGTTTACAGTCCATGCAAAAGTGAAATACATGATAAAACTAGCACAAATGGTAAAGCGTTGTTGGAAATGAATGACATAACTTTGTAGATCTTTAATTAGGAAGAAACATACCTCAAAACAGGTAAGCTAAAATTTTGTAATGTAATCTATAAAGCATTACCAAAAAAAGTATAAATGCAAGAAAAAAGATAAATTGAAATGCTAAAAATATATGATTTGACTACAAGCAGATGGACATAAAATAGGCGAACAGAAAAACAAAATTCCCAAGCACTAGACTCAAACTCAGCCATACAGATAATTATACTGAGTGTAAAAATACTAAACATTAAAAAGAGATGGTCAGTTTGGATAGAAAAAAAGACCCAAATATTTGCTTCCTTTAAATCATAGATCAGTTGAAAATTAAAGGGCAGGGAACAATATACATTACAAGCATTATAGGTAAAATGGTTGATGTGGCTATATTAATGTCAGGCAAAGTTCACTGCAAGAGAGAATACTCTCAGAGAAAAAAGGGGGGCATTCATAATAATCTATCAAGAAGACATTCTAAATGTGTATTCGTCTAATAAGAGTTTTAAAATTCATGAAAAACTGATAGAATGAAAGAATAGAAAATCTCCACTTATGACTGGTGATTTTCAAAACCCTCTCTCAATAATTTATAATAAATTGGAAGAAGAAATTTGAGGGAACATCAGCTAAGATGTCAAAGATCTAAACAATATTATCAACCAACTTGTCCTCATGGACATGTTTAGAACATTATAGTAATTTCTTGGTGAATGTTAAGTGTATACTTAAAAAGAATATATATAAAACTAGTCTCAAATCTTATGGTCATTCTCTTTATTTGAATACCTTATCACATATATTAAATCATAAATAATTAGCCATGTGACTTCACTTCTATATGGAATTTAAGAAAAAAATAAATGAGCAAGGGGGGAAAAAAGAGGGAAGCAAACCAAGAAACAGACTCTTAACCTTAGAGAACAAATTGATGGTTTCCAGAATAGAGGGAGAGGGGAGAATGGGTGAAGGGATTAAGGATTGCACTGGATGTTGTATGGCAGTGTTGAGTCACTATATTGCATACCTGAAATGAGTATTACATTGTAAGTTAACTGGAATTTAAATTAAAAATTAGCAGTAAGATATCTTAATTAAAAACATTTGTAAATTAAACAATTGATAAGTAATCCACAAGTCAAAACATCACAAGATAAAATAGAAAATATTTTTGAATGAATGAAAATTAAAACATACCAATTTTTGGAGCAAGTAGACGTCTTATACTCTATTGGTGAGTATATACAATCACAGAGTTAAATGCACAAGACCTAATGCAATAATTATGCTCCTAGCTGTTTAACCAAGATAAATGAAAATAGGGCCTCTTATGAAGTTGTATCCAAGAATATTCATAACAGTCTTATCCCTGATAGCTATAAATTTGTAAACCATCACCATGACCATTAACAAAACTATGTTATAGAAGTATTCTAGGAAGATGGCAGAATAAGAAGCTCGAGGACTCTGCCTTCCCACCTAAACAATAATTGTACTAGAAGAAATATGTAACTATTTGGGGACTTTGTAGTCTGTTGAAGGCTTGTAACTTCCAGGAAAAGGCTTGAGCCAGTAAATTGTGATTAGTTTCAGCCAAATTCAGCTCTTGGCTCAGCAGCAGTGCTCCAGCCCTGTAGTAGGCAATGTACATGTTCCAGGAGTACATTGCATGCAACCTGTGGGAGCCAGGGCGGGCAAGAAGGGTCACATTCTCCAAAAATCAGGGATCTATGTACTGATCACTGATTGCTGCTACTGATCATGGAGGTTCAGACACAGAAACAGGCAGACATTTTTGCAACCTTCTCCCCTTATATCCTAAGAACAAAGCAAGCTTGTATGTCTTGATTTCAAAACTAGTAATGAAAACAGTGTCATTGTGGTATAAAAGCCAATGGAAAAGAATGGAGAGCCTAGAAATAAATAACTTTTGACAAAGGTGCCAAGGCACATTTAATGGGGGAAAGGGCGGTCTCTAATAAATGGTGCTAGGAAAATTAGGTATTCACAATAAAAGGATGAAGTTGGATCCTTACCTAGCATCATATATAAAAATTAACTCAAAATCTAGCAATTCTTAGAAGACAACAGGGCAAAGCTTCATGACCAGTAATTATTTCTATATGACACCAAAAGCACAGATAACGAAAATTTGGATTCTTGGAAATTATGTGCATCAATGGACACTACCAACAGTGAACAGACAACATATAGAATAGGATCAACTGTTTACAAATAATATATCCAAGAAGGGATTAATATCCAGAATACATAGAAATCTTAAAAACAACCCAATTTAAAAATGGGCAAAGGAATAGACATTGCTCCAAAAAAAGTATAGGGATGGCCACTAAGCACATGAAGGTATTCAACATCGCTAATCATCAGGACAAAGCAAATCAAAACTTTGATGAAATACCACTTCATACCCATTAGAATGGATACTGTCAAAGAAACTGAAAACAAATGTTGGAAGGATGTGGAGAAATTAGAACCCTTGTGCAATTTCAGTGGGAATGTAAAATGGTACAGCCCCTGTGGAAAAAAATTCAGCATTTTTACCTCTGTGTATATACTCAAAAGAAGTAAAATCAGTGTCTAGGTTTAGATGAGGTCAGGTGGGTGGTGACTTCATGATGGAATTTATGCCCTTATATGAAGAGGAGGAGACAAGACTTTGTCCCTGCACATGTAATAAGGAAAGGTCATGTGAGCTTATAGCATGCAAGGAAGAGGTTCCCAAGCACCTTGATTTCAGACTTTCCCACGTCTAGCACTGTGAAAAATAAACTTCCATTGTTTAAACCACCCAGTTTGTGGTATTTTGTTGCAGCAACCCAAGCTAAGGTACCCACATTCATAGCAGTATTATTCACAATAGCTAAAATGTGGAAGAAACCCAAGTGTCCATTTGACAGAGAAGCAAAATGTGGTATATATGTACAATGAAATATTACTCAGCCTTGAAAAGAAAATTCTGAAATATACTACAATAGGCTAAAACTGGAGGACATAGTGCTAAGTGAAACAAGTCAGTCACAAAAAGACAAACTAGGATTAAATTTTAAGGAGGTACCTAGATTAGTCAAAATCATTGAGACAGAAGGTGGTTTCAGGAGATGGGAGAGGGGGAACTGGGAGTTATTATTTAATGGGTACAGAGCTTCAGTTTTACAAGATGAAAAGCAATCTGGAGATGGAGGGTAGTGATGGTTACACTACGATATGAATGTACTTAACACTACTGACCTTTGTATTTAATGGTTATGATGGTAAATTTTGTTGTGTTTATTTACCACAATAAAAAATTGAAAAGGAAAACCTATATACTATACCTTAATGGAATATTACTTTACATCTTCTAGGACTGCCTGATCACCAGTTCCTGATCAGCACTCTTTCCAGTTTGGAGGCATATAGTGTTAATCCTTGGGATTGAATCTGCTCAGCTTCTGTCTTCAGTACTGCTCCTAATGTCTGGGTGCAGGTAAGAAGCCATACCAGTTAGCCTGCTGTGGTGAATCCTCTGTATCTTCCCTTGCCCACCACCACTTTTTTTTTTTTTTTTTAAGTAGGCTTCATACCCAGTGCAGGGCTTGAACTCACAACCCTGAGATCAAGACCTGAGCTGATATCAAGAGTCACATGTTTATGTTTAACTGAAGGAGCCACCCAGGCACCCGTCCCACCACCTTTTGATTTGTAGTTTCTTCTTCGTATTATTGCTTGCTGCTGACTTATTAGGCATTACATATTAAACATTCTTATTTAATTTAAAATATTCTTGAATTAAAATCACATTCCTGTTGGCTCCCTTCCTCAGGTGTTTTAAAGTCATGTATATTGTGATTTTTTTTTTTTTTTAGGTCTTTAGGTAGGCACTTAATAGTAGGAAAACACTTTGTTTAGATTCTTAGGTACAAACTGTGGTTCCTCAAGTATGTGATCTAGGCAAGTCTCTTAACTTCTCTGAATTTTGGTTTTTCATAAGCAATAAAGAAATACCTGTTTTTTTTTTCCACCTGTACATGAAACTGCTTTGTTGATTCTCAAACATACACATACAGGAATTGTGATAATGATAATATGGTAATGATAATGATGATGAGATGTTTTTCAGTAACAGGGAGGTGAAAAAGCTCAAGGGATGACATCAAATTGCCCCTGACTTATCGACATTTATGGTGTCAATCAAGATGCCCCTCCATGAAAATCCATGGGGTCTCCAGTGTTGAGGGACTTCCTCTCTTCATAGGGGCAAGGCCTGGTAAGACATAATAAACCAGTGAGAAACTCAAGATGCCTGCATTTGCAAAAAGCAAAGCCACAGTTCATTTTCAATTAAATTATTCTCAGTCATATGCAATTACCAAATGCAATTAGGCCATTCATTATAGAGAGAAGAAAAATGCAGCATCACTTCTGTTATTTTTAGTGACAGTGAAGCAAGTGAATGCAAAGCACCATGTTACCTTTCTCCTAGTTTTTGTTTCTGTGATGAAAAGAAACCTTGCTCTCTTTCAGGCAGGTTGTATATTCCCAAGTTTCTAGGCTTGGAATACAGTTCCATCCATTTTCCATGACGAAGTCTGGAATATTCTATAAAATATAGAAGGCAATCTTCTTAAAAATTTAAGACTATTTTTTTTTAAATAGCATGGTTAAATTAAAAAAACAGTGGCTATAGGTCAACTTTCTAAAATACTATAGGAGATAAAATTATCCACTTAGACTTATGAGACCCAAGGCATGAACTCTCTCCTTACTAACTTCAGCAAACTTCAGTTCTCCCATCTATAAAATGGAAATCTAATAGAACCCATCACTTAGGGTTATTGTGAGTATCCACTGTGTTAATATAGCTGAATAAGTTAACAAGAGCATGGTGCCTAATAAGCATCCAGTCAATGATATTGATGATAATGAGATAGTAATGATGGTGTTTAGGCTTCATTTACTTTTCTACTCATTCATTCCGTGAACATCTTATTGAGTGATTTCAATGTGTCAAGCATGAGGTTAGACCTTGAGCAAGTAATTGAATTATTCATCCTCTTCTCTCAACCTACTACTACATCCAAGGTACATCAGTTCTAATCCTAAATATTTTAAGATTTTATTCCTCCCCTCTTAAATCCCTACCATAAACCCTCATTCTTTGTTTTGTATGTTTCTAATATGCCTTCCATTATAAAAGAGACCATAATAAAACTTAGTCTGTCAGTCTCTGACTTCTATTTTCTATTTCTCTAGCTCATCTAGGATAAAGCACAAACTCTTAATATGACATCTATATCTGTTCAGGGTCTAGCTGCTGACTCTCCAGTCTAATTTCTGACCACATTTTCTTATATACACCCTATCCGTTGGGTTCTACTGAAATATTTAAACCTCATTTCCCAATATCGTACTCTTGCCTGGAAAGCCCTTTCTTCAGCACAGTTTTCATACTGACTTTGTCTCCTGTGTGCCCTCTCCACCATGCTGCTCTGACCTGAGCATGGATCACTTTGTATTGGGTCTATTTACTTTTAAGCATTCTCCCACTAAAGTGCAAATCATTTGAAGCCTGATGCAGAGAAGATAACAAAGCTTTGTTGAGTGAATAAGTAAAAAAGTGAACAAAATATAGTCTTTGTTCATGTAGAATTTATAATATGGTATCTAGTGTCTGTGTGCAATGTATTAATGTTATATATGAGTCTACTATATATAATAGACTTCAAATAGAGAACATATTTTGGAAAAGCCTTAATGCTGTATAAATTTATGTCAATTTTATCTCAAACTGGGGAATAAAAGAAAAGCTGGTCTCAATTGTGTCAATTTGAGACTAGACTAAAACTAGAAACTCTCTGGCTCATGACCATAGTTTCTGATACTTCTGTCAACCTGGCTTTGAGTCTTTAAATCCCATCTTGTTTCCTCATCTTCCATGGATGACCTGGGTAGAGCAGTACTTGTATTGAAACAATATGATAAACCTATTACTACTCAAAAGGAAATTGCACTTAAGACCATAATTGGTAAAATTCTGTTGGAAAGGTATTATTAATAATAACAAAAATACTAAATACCAATATGATACTTCTCTATCTCTGTTGTTAAATAATATTAGAAGGCTCCCCTAATATGTAAATACCACTAGCTGATTGACAGATCAGTAACAGGCTTAAAGTAAAATCATAATACGTTAGGTAATTTTGGTAAGATTCTCTGCTCACTGCCTGATCGTTCATAAAATTCCTACTAGAATCAATTACTTAATACATTTTTATATCAATTATATAATTTCTATTTTCCAAATGTCTGATAGCTTTTCTAAATATAATCTTTCATAAAAAGAAATTAAAAAAAAAGGAAATTCAAGGTCTCATCAGGTCAACTATGGTGCACATATATATCTGACAATTTTTTTTAATTTGTGTCAGGTTACAACCTATTACAATGTGCTTTAACATAAAAACTCATTTGATTTTCACAGAGGCAGATCCCTGCCACACCAACTTAGGAAGTCTCAATGGCTAGAATGTAATGTTTTGCTAAACTAGATTATAATAATCCATTCATTTTGCTGTATCAGAATATTTTCTATTTATTACATTTTCCTTGTCTATGTCTGAATTCTTTTTTTTTTAATCCCAAAGTTTGCTTTTATTTTATATATAGGCCTATTAGTGCAATAATGATTTCAGGAGTAGTTTCCAGTGATTCATCCCTTATGTAGAACACCCAGTGCTCATCCCAGCAAGTGTCTTCATTAATGCCACTTACCCATTTAGTGTCCAAATTCTTATAGATGCTAGATATTAACCTGGTTTTAAAAATGTCTATTGAACAAGTAGATGTTTGATTCATATTTCTTTTTCATTTAACATGACTAGGGTTGTACTGTTTCTCTTTAGCTAAGCCTCTGATTCATCAGCTGTATACCAGCTGCAAAATATATTAACTATGCAAAGGCTTAGTTTTCTCATTCGTAAAATGAGTACATAAATTATATATAAAATATAGCATTGAAAGCAGGAACATGGCCGATAGTAAAATCATCCAAAGGATACACTGAGATAACAGCTACATCTGAAAATTACCTGAATACACGGAACAGATCTTCTGCAGCTGATGTGTAGACAGCCACATCAAAAAGGGTAGGAGGGCAAAGACATAGTTGACCTACACAGAAACAAACACAAAATGAGGAGACAGGAATATGCCCCAAATGAAAGAATAAGGCAAAATCACAGTAAAGGAGCTAAATGAAACAAGGATCAGCAATATGCCTGATAAAGAACTCAGAGGAGTGGTCATAGAGATACTCATCAGAAATAAATAAAGAGTAAATGAACTCAGTGAGAACTTCAACAAAGCAATAGAAATAACAAAAGTACTAGTCAGAACTGAAGACTACAATAACCAAAATGAAAAACAGACTAAAGGGAATCAGTGGATTAGGAGTTGTAGAAGAAAAGATCAGCCATCTTGGAGAAAGGGTAATAAAAAGCAACAAAGCTGAATAGCAAAAAGAACAATAATAAAATTAAAAACTTTGATACATCAAACATAATAACATTTACATTACAGGGATTCCAGAAATAGAAGAGCAGCAGAAAACGTATTTGAAGAAATTAATGTGGGAAAGGAAAATAGACACCTAGGTCCAGGAAGTCGAGAGGCCCAAATAAGATGATACCAAGGAGGTCCACACCAGGATTCATGATAAAGAGTGCATTTTAAATGCAGAAAGATAAAGGGAAACCATTACATACACTGATACCCCAAAAAGCTATCAGCTGCTTTTTCAGCAGAATTTTTTTTAGGCCAAATTGGGAGTAGCATGATATATTCAGAGTGATGGGAGAACTAACAAACCCACAACCAAGAATACCCTACCTGGCAAGGTTATCATTCAGAACTGAAACAAAGAATTTTGCAGACAAAAGTTAAAGGATTTTTATCACAATTAGACCAGCCTTGTAAACAATATTAAAAGGAATTCTTTTTTATTTTTTGGAGGGAGACAAAGTGCAAGCAGGGGAGGGGGCAGAGAGAGAGGGAGACACAGAATCTGAAGCAGGCTCCAGGCTCTGAGCTGTCAGCACAGAACCCAACATGGGCTCGAACTCACCAGCAGTGAGAGATCATGACCTGAGGTGAAGTCAGAGGCTTAACCGAATGAGGCACCCAGGCACCCCTAAAGGGAATTCTTTAAATACAAAGAGGTTATAACTAGAAGAAAATTATTAAAGGAAAAAATTTCAGAGGTAAAAGCAAACATACACTAAATGTAGTAGATTTATTACAGTACAGAGGTGAAAACACTAAAGTGCTAAAATCAATTATATCTACAAAACTAATACACAAAATAAAAGGATGTAAAATACGAGATTATACACATAAAACAAGGGGGTAAAAATTTAATGCTTTCAGAATGTGTTTGAATTTAAGTGATTAAGATGCCACATACAAACCCAACAGTAATCACAAATCAAAAACCTTTAATAGATCCACAAGAAGTTTAAAAAATACCATTAAAGCCATCAAACCACAAGAGAAGAAAGAAGAAATACAAAGCCAACCAGAAAACAATTAACAAAATGTCCTAAGCATATATGTATCAATAATTACTTTAACTGTAAATGGACTAAATGCTCCAATCAAAAGACACAGGGTAGCAGAATGGATTAAAAAAAAAAAAAAAAAAAAGACTCACTTTAGACATAAGACACAAAGTGAAGGGATGGAAAAAGATAGTCTATGCCAATGGAAGTGGGGGGGTGGGTAACAGCAGGTTTTTCTGTATCAGAAAAAATATGCTTTATTTTTATTTTTTTAATTTTTAATTTTTTATTTTAGAGAGCACGAATGAACACACAAGTGGCAGAGAAAAGAGAGAATATTAAGCAGGCTCCATGCTCAGCATGGAGCCCAATGTGGGGCTCCATCCCACGACCCTGGATCATGAACTGAAATCAGGAGCTGGACATTCAACTGACTGAGCCACCCAGGTGCCCCCAGACACAACATACTTTAAAGCAAAGATTGCAGCGAGAGACAAAGAAGGGTACTTCACATTTAAATGAACTAGAAAAAGAACCACAAACCCCAAAGTTAGTAAAGAAACAAAACAATAAAATAGACTAAAAACAAACGGTAGAAAAGATCAGTGAAACCAAGAGCTGGTTCTTTGATAAACCTTTAGCCAGACTCAAAGGACTCAAATCAGAGATGGAGGAGAAATAACTGATACCACAGAAATGGTAGATGGATCATTGTAAGAGGATGTAACAATTGTAAATATGTACCCAACATAAGAACACCTAAATACATAAAATATTAACAAAAGAAGAAATTGACAGTAATACAATGACCATTAGAGGAATTTAATATCCCACTATCAATAGATCTTCCAGACAGAAAAATCAACAAGGAAACCGTGGCCTTGAATGACACATTAGACCAGATAGACTAACAGATACATACACATCTTTTCAAGTGCACATGTAACATTTTCCAGGATAGATCACATGTTAGGCCATGGAACAAATCTCAATAAATTTAACAAGACTGAAACCACATCAAGCATCTTTTCCAAGCACAATGGCATGAAACTAAAAATCAATTACAAGAAAGAAAATGGAAAAAAACACAAACATGAGGAGGCTAAACCACATGTTCTAAAGGATTTTAGAATACACGGAGACCAAAGAACATTAAAAAAAACAACAGAGGTGCCTTGGTGGCTCAGTTGGTTAAGCGTCCAACTTTGGCTTAGGTCATGATGTCACGGTTCATGAATTTGAGCCCTGCATCTGGCTCTCAGCTATCAGCGTGGAGCCCACTTTGGATCCTCTGTTTCCCTCTCTCTCTCTCTGCCCCTCCCCCTCCCAAAAATAAATATTAAAAAACAAAACAACAATGCTTCACAATCTACAGGACCCAGCAAAAGCAATCCTTAGAGGGAGATTTGTAGTGATGCAGACCTATTATAAGAAAAAAGAATAATCTGTATCAGACCAACCTTACACCTAAATGAACTGGAAAAAGAACAAGCAACCCAAAGTTGGTAGAGGAATGAAATAATGAATATTGGAGAAATAATTAACAAGATAGAAAAGATCAATGAAACCAAGTACTAGTTATTTGAAAAGATAAAATTAATACATCTTTAGCTAGACTTAAAAACAAGAATCAAATCAGAGATGGAGGAATAACTCATACCATAGAAATACAAAGAATTATGAGACCATTATGACAAATTATATGTTAATAAATTGGACAATCTAGAAGAAATGGATAAATTCCTAGAAACTGAACTAGGAAGAATTAAGAGACTGCTTACTACTAACATAATTGTATCATTAATCAAAAAGTTCCCAACAAATACAAGTCCAGGACCAGATGGTTTCACAGGTAGATGAATTCTACAAAACATTTAATGAATAGTTAATCCATATTCTTTGCAAACAATTCCCCAAAAATGGAAGAAAAATTTCCAACTTCATTCTACAAGGACATTATTCAGATGTCAAAACCAGACAAAGACACTTCAGAAAAAGGAAGCTACAGGCCAATATGCCTGATGAACATAGAGGGAAAAATTCTCAACAAAATATTAACAAACCAAACTGAACAATACATTAAAAAAATCATTCACCATGATCAAGTGGGATGTATTCCAGGGAATGTAAGTGTGGTTCAATATTCACACATCTATGGTGATACAACACATTAACCAAAAAACAAACAAAAAAAAGACGGGGCCGGGGGGGATAGAAACCATATAACTATCTCAATAGATGCAGAAAAAGCATTTGACAAATACAGTGTTCATTCATGATAAAAACTCAAAGTTTAGAGGGAACCTACTTCAACATAATAAAGGTCATATAACAACAAAACTACACCTAACATCATACTCAATGATTAAAAACTGAAGGTTTACTTCTAATATCAGGAACAAGACAAGTATGTTCTCTGTTTTGTTTTTTTGTTTTTTGTTTTTTTTAATGTTTAAAGAGAGAGAGAGAGAGAGACAGGGTGAGCAAGGGAGGGGCAGAGAGAGAGAGGGAGACACAGAATCTGAAGCAGGCTCCGGGTTCTGAGCTGTCAACACAGAGCCCAAAGTGGGGCTTGAACTCACAAACTGAGACCATGACCTGAGCTGAAGTTGGACATGTGACCAAATGAGCCTCACAGGTGCCCCAAGTATGTTCTCTTTCACCACTTTTATTCAACATAGTACTCAAAGTCCCAGCTGTAGGAATCAGACAAGAAGAAAGAAAAACATCCAAATTTGTAAGGAAGAAAAACTGTCCCTATTTGCAGGTGACATCATGCTATATATATAGAAAATCCTAAAGACTCTACCAAAACACTCTTAGAAGTAATAAATGAATTCAGTAAAACTGTAGGATAAAAAATTAGTACATACAGAAATCTGTTTCATTTATATACACTAATAACACAGTAGCTGAAAGAGAAATTGAGAAAACAATCCCATTTACAATTGCACCAAAACGAATAAAATACTGGGATAATGTTAACCAAGTAGGTGAAAGACCTATACTCTGAAAACTGTAAGATGCTGATGAAAGAAATTGAGGAAAATGCACATGGAAAGATGTACCATCCACACCGATAGGGAGAATTAATATTATTAAAATGTTCATACCACCCCAGGCCTTTTAGAAAATCAATTCAGGGGTTCCTGGGTGGCTCAGATGGTTGAGTGCCCAACTCTTGATTTCAGCTCAGGTCATGACCCCAGGGTCGTGGGATAGAGCCCTGTGTCAGCCTCCAACTGATTATGGCGACTGCTTAAGATTCTTTCTCTCCTTCTCCCTCCACTCCTCTGCTCGTGCTCCCTCTCAAAAACATTTGCAAAAAAGGAAATTCAATGTAATCCCTATCAAAATGCCAGTGCCACTTTTATAGAACCAGAACAAATCTTAAAATTTGTATAGAACTACCAGAGACCCTAAATAAGGTCTTTCTCAAAAAGCAATTTTGAGAAAGAACAGCAAAGCTGGAGGCATCACCTTCCCAGATTTGAAGATACACTACAAAGCTACAGTTATCAAAATGGTATGTATGGTACTGGCACCAAAACAGACACAAGGATCAATGGAACAGGATAGAGAGCTTAGAAATAAATTTATACAGTCAATTAATATATGATAAAGGAGGCATGAACATGCAATGAAGAAAGTCTTTTTAACAAATAGTATTGGGAAAACTGGAGAGCTATGTAAAAATGAAACTAGACAACTTTCTTACAGCACGTGCACACGCACACACACACACCTCAAAACCTCAAAATGGGTCAAAGACCTGTATGTGAGACCTGACACCGTCAAACTCCTAAAAGAAAACATAGACCGTAATCTCTTAGACACAAGCATTGGCAGCATATTTATGGATATGTTTCCCCAGGCAAGGGAAACAAAAATAAATTATTGGGATTACATCAAAACAAAAGTTTTGCCCAGCAAAGGAAATCATCAACAAAACCAGAAGGCAATGCACTGAATAGGAAAAGTATGTGCAACTGATATATCCAAAAAAGGGTTAAAAAAAATATATATGTATATATTATATATATTATATATAAAATATACATATGTAATATATATATAAATATATGTGTGTGTGTGTGTGTATATATATATATATATATATATATATATATATATATATATATAAAGAACTTTAAGCCCAATACCAAAAAGAACATCCCCAAATAATCTCATTAAAACGGGCAGAGGACCTGAAAAGACATTTTTCCAAAGAAGGCATATAGATGACAGACACACAAAAGATGCCCAACATCACTAATCATTGAGAAAAGGCAAATCAAAACCACAATGTGATATCACCTCACCCCATTCACAATCCTTAGCGTAAGAAATACAAGAGGGGCACCTGGGCTGCTCAGTCAGTTAAGTGTCCAACTCTGGCTCAGGTCATGATCTCATGGTTCATGAGTTCTAGCCCTGCATTGGGATCTTTGCTAGCAGTGCAGAGCCTGCTTCAGATTCTGTCTCCTCCTCTCTGCCCCTCCTCCACTGGTGCTTTGTCTCTCTCTGTCAAAAATAAACATTAAAAAAAATACAAGAAATAACAAGTGTTGATAAGGAAGTGGAGAAAAGGGGACCCTCATGCACTTTTGTTGGGAATGTAAATTGATGCAACCATTGTAGAACATAGTATAGACATTTCTCAAAAAATTAAAAATAGAAATACGATATGATCCAGTAAATTTAATAGTCAGTATTTACCCAAAGAAAATAAAAACCACATTTGGAAAAGATATATGTACCTCTATCCTTTGTAGAATTATTAACAATAGCCAAGATATGGAAGCAACCCAAGTTTCCATCAACAGATGAATGGATAAAAGATTATATATATGTGTGTATACATATGTATGTATCTATGTGCACCTATATGTATATATGTGTATAAATGTGTATGTTTTGTGTATATATATATGTGTACATATAAATATATATACAACAGAATATTACCCATAAAGAGGAATGAGATTTTGTCATTTGTGACAACACGGATGGACCCTGAGGATATTATGCTAAGTGAAATAAATCAGACAAAACCAAATATCGTGTGACTTCACTTATGTGTGGAATATAAAAATAAAATGAACAAACAAACAAATAGACCCTTAAGTACACAGAACTGATGGTGGCCAGAGGGGAATGGGATGGGCAAAATCAATGACAGGGATTAAGAGTTACAAGCTTCTAGTTATAAAATAAACTGTGGAGATGAAAAGTACAGCACAAATATAGTTGATAATATTATAATCTGACAGATGGTGGGTACCGTAATGTAAAATTATTTAATCAATGTGCTGTATTCCTCAAACTATTATATCAATTATACTTTAAAAATTAAAAAAAAAAAAACAGGGGCGCCTGGGTGTGGCGCAGTCGGTTAAGCGTCAGACTTCAGCCAGGTCACGATCTCGCGGTCCGTGAGTTCGAGCCCCGCGTCGGGCTCTGTGCTGACCGCTCAGAGCCTGGAGCCTGTTTCAGATTCTGTGTCTCCCTCTCTCTCTGCCCCTCCCCTGTTCATGCTCTGTCTCTCTGTGTCTCAAAAATAAATAAACGTTAAAAAAAAATTAAAAAAAACATAACATTTAAGTGGTTATGAGATAATCCATGTGAAATTCTGATCACACTAATAAGCAAAATTTAAAAAAGTGAATGAAATGGAAACTATTGTTTTCTTTAAGCAAATAGTTTGGTTCCCATCATTTCAATCATTTTGCTGTTTACTTAGGAAAATGTAAATAATAATAAATTTACATCTCAAAGTTAAAGGTGAGTGGATACTAGGGGACGGTCTAGTGACTCCTCTGCATAGTTTTTTTTTTTGTTTGTTTTGTTTTTTTGTCTTTAAAAGGGCTACTTAGGGGCGCCTGGGTGGCTCAGTCGGTTGAGCGGCCGACTTTGGCTCGGGTCATGATCTCGCGGTCCGTGAGTTCGAGCCCCACGTTGGGCTCTGTGCTGACAGCTCAGAGCCTGGAGCCTGCTTCGGATTCTGTGTCTCCCTCTCTCTCTGCCCATCCCCCCACTTGTGCTCTCTCAAAAATAAATAAATTTTTAGAAAAAAATAAAAATAAATAAAAGGGCTACTTATTGGGGCACATGGTTGGTTGAGGGTCTTCTTGATTTTGGTTCAGGTCATGATCTCATGATATGTGAGATCAAGCCCTGGGTCAGGCTCTGTGCTGACAGTGTGGATCCTGTTTGAGATATTCCCTCCCTCCCTCCCTCCCTCCCTCAAAATAAACAAAACATTAAAAAAAATAAAAGGCTTATGTACTGGTCTAAAGATCAATCTTCTAAAGGCACAATTAGAGGTGGAAAGATCCAAAGGCAATTAGGTGGGTTGCAGAGTGGCTCTCAGGAGGAAAAATGAGCTAACACTGCCGTTTGTGTTTATGTACAGTTTGTCAACCAAAATCTCTATGGCTACATGTATAGAATGTTTACTGAGGGTCATAAGTGCTGAACAACATGGAATTTGGGTCAGAGTAACTTGGGTACAAATCTAAGTTCGTTATACCATATTACCTGTTTGATCTTTTTTTCACTTTTAAATTTTATTTAAATCCAAGTTGGTTAACATTTAGTGTAATAATGATTTCAGGAGTAGAATTTAGTGAGTCATCACTTCCCTATAACCCAGTGCTCATCCCAACAAGTGCCCTCCTTAATGCCCATCACTCATTTAGTCCATCCTCCCACCCACCTCACCTCTAGCAATCCTCTGTTTGTTCTCTATATGTAAGAGTCTCTTATGGTTTTTCTCTCCCTCTGTGTTTATCTTATTTTTCCTCCCCTTCCGCTATGTTTTTTGATTTAAATCAAGATACTTTCCTCATCTAAAAAAGGGAGATAACACTGTTCAATTTCATGAAGATTCATTTGATAAGATATACATTAAAATATATATGGTCTCCTGCACATAGTGGCTGACTTGATAGGATTCGTTTAAGGGAAGAAACTACTATCTCCTTTCATTCACACACATCAAATTGCCTTTAGCTTCCAATAATCTGGCTCCTAGCAACTCAGCTTTATACCTGGTCCCACACCTCTACTGTATACCTGTGTGCTATAAAAAAGGAAACCAAACCACATACACACAATGAAATGGGCAAAGATGGGAACTTCCTAGTCAGATATATGTGTGTTCAAATCCTGGTACCACATTACCAGCCTCAGATTACTAAGAAATTGGTTTCACTTGGCTAACTCTTAGATTCATTATCTCTTAATGGGACTTAATGTGAGCCTATTTTCTAGTGTTGTTGGGAAATTTGGAAATAATCCTTGTGAAGAACCTGGAATAAAACGGACACTAACAGCTGTCTCTGATCTTCTTACTTGGTCTATTCCACCTATGATAGATTGATTTATATATAAATAGCAAAATAGTATATGTGTCAGTGGCAAAATAGATCTTAAAGTCAACTCAGGAGTGGAGAGCAGCTTGGACTGGTTAGTGAAGACATGCAAAGCAGGACAGGGTTTGGACTTAAAGCAGGGTGCAGGATGGATCAAGTCAGTCAGTGCAACATGTAGGACAGCCTGGAGCTTTGATGGTACATTAAAACAGCTGTAAAAGTGGGTTTTTCTTTTCTGTTTTAAAAAACATCAACCAGAATTATTTAGCCAGATAGTGTTTGCATTAACCAAAAAGCAGCCCTGCCTGCATAGCTACTATTGGTTGAATTAGATGCAATCTAACTATCAAGTCTTGGTTCATTATGCAGGACAGATATTACATAAAAAGTGTATAGATTTTTATGAACAAATACTGTATTCTGCAGATGTGGATGTCTTGTTTGTAGATTATTAATTCATTCATACATCAAACAAGTATTTCTAGGATGTCTGTGTTAAACTCTAAAATGAGTTCTGAGGGCCCCAAGATAAAGAAGATGGAGTCCTTGTCATGAAGGATCCCAAAGTCATGTCAGAGTGTCAGATTTATTTATTTTTTATTTTTTTTATAAAGAGACTTAAAAAAAATTTTTCTTTAACGTTTATTTATTTTTGAAGGAGAGACAGAGTACAAGCAGGGGAGGGGCAGAGAGAGAGGGAGACACAGAACCTGAAGCAGCCTCCAGGCTGTGAGCTGTCAGCACAGAGCCCAAAGTGGGGCTCGAACTTTTGAACCATGAGATCATGACCTGAGCCTGTCAGACGCTTAACGGATTGAGCCACACATTTACCTTGAGTGTCAGATTTATAAACATACAATTGCGCTACAAAAAGGTGGGGGCAATGATGAGACATGTCCAGGTATTTTGGCAGCATAATGTAATTCCTGATTCGATTCTTGGTGGGTTGTAAAAAATTCCAAAACTAAATCTTGAGTCAGAAGATAGTAAAGAGTTAGGGAAGCCAAACAGAGAGAAAAGGCATTCCCGGCAGAGAGGACACGGTGAGCAAAATCACAGTGGCATATGATATGTGTGTGTGGAAAACGTTTGTTGTTGTGAGAACATAAATATAAGGGGTAAAGAGTGATAGGTACAGGAGTAGTTCTATCAGGCAATCTCGGAGGGCTTTACAGACTGGGCAAAGGATCTTGGAAACTAGATTCCAAAAATACAGCTTTTTAGGGGTGCCTGGGTGGCTCAGTCAGTTAAGTCTGACTTCAACTCAATCATGATCTCAGGGTCCATGAGTTGGAGCCCCGCATCAGGCTGTGTGCTGACAGCTAAGAGCCTGGAGCCTGCTTTGGATTCTGTCTCCCTCTCTCTCGGTTCCTCCCCTGCTCACACTGTCTCTTCTTCAAAAATAAACTTAAAATTTTTTTTAATAAAATAAAAATACAGCTTTTTAAGTGGGTTTTGCACTTTAGAAAGATTATTTGGTGATGGTTATGTGAAAAGTGCATTTGAGGAAGAACACAGCAGTGGTTATTTTATTGGTGCAGAATGAGAGAGATAAGAGAGAGAATGCTGGCAGTCAAAGTAGGAATGCATCAGAAGATTCTAATTCAAAGGAGATTTAGACAATATAATCTGGAGGAATATAGTGAGTTATTAAATGTTAGGATTGAGCAAAAGACAGGAGTGTGCACATTTCTGTTTCTAGCTTTAGTGCCCAATCACTTATGTAATTACTTATTCTAGATCTACTCTATCATAAACTTCATAATAGCAGGAACTAGATATGCTCATCCCTTGCTATTTACAGCATTTCACAATTCCTAGCATGTATGGATGCTCAGTGTTTGCTAAGGTAGTGAATAATATAAAATGCAGGATGATGAGATGGTTTAAAGAGAGGAAAATGATGAAACTCATATTGGGAGGATTGCTCATACAGGATTGCAAATTCCTATGAAATATGCAGATGGAGATAATAGCAGGTGTGCATGTATGTGGTCAACAGGGAGGAGCAGGTCAGAATTAATTAAAATTCTCCAATAAGTAGATACCTTTTATATAGGTAGATCTGTTCTTTACTGATGATCACTGAAATCAGAACGCAATTCCTCATTGGTCAAGTGAATTTTCTTTTCCCCCACTTAGTTGATTTCTAGACAGAAATACTCCTTTAGTACATTGACTAAAAGAGATTTTCAACTATACTGCTTAGATTCCTGCTCTATGAAAAACTATACAATCTGGGAAATAAATCTCGGTTTCAGAGATTTGGACATGAATTTTAATTTACTTCAGGAAAGTTCTAAGTTAGTCCTGAAAGGGATAAAAAAACAAACAAACAAAAAAATTTCCTTGCATAGGTAGGGAAAAACAGGGCAAAAAGCAAAATAAATGCATTTGGAAACTGACCAAGACTGATGATTTCATGTTAAATGTTAATTTGAGTTGTACTCAGGAAAAGCTGTAAGTAGGGGTATTGGAATCTACAGCAAACCTGACATAAAATACTCAACCACATTGCCACCACATTCTCAGTTTAAGACAATGAGGCTACAGAATCAAATACAAGCGAAGTCTAAGGTCATCATCAAAGAAGTTTCATCTACAGTGCTAACACCACTTTGCTAGCAGTAGCTGTATTGATTAGTGATGTCTGCCATGGGTATGGGAGAGCGATTGATAGTACTTGGGTCACGTATTTGCCATTGCTGATGTAGAGAAAAACAATATAAATATAGATAGAATCAAATCAATCACTGAACCTCAGGAAGGATCTTATAAGTCATTTGATGGTGGGATTCATTTCACAACATGCATGTCAGATGGACATCCCCTAGAGTCCTCTGAAAATAAAGGTGTTTCTCTTAAAAAGCTGATTTCATATTTGAACAACTATCATTAGAAAATTCTTCTTTAAACTAAGGGGAAAGCAGAATTATTTTAACCTTAGTCTATTGTCTCAAGTTGTTTTGATGATACAGAAAAAGCTAAATCTTTAAGGTGAAATAATATCCATAGAATATGCTCAGAAGTAATTGAATTATCTGACTTTTCTCTTTCAAAACATAGGAAATCATTATGTAATCAAAATGTTGATTTAGTAATCAGGCACCATAGAATTTTATCTCCTGCTATCCATTTGGACAATGAAGAGACTTCCCCTCTAAGAGATATATATTTAAGGCAATCCTGGGGTGTCCTTGCATGTTCATTTAAGGGATTTTTACCAATCTACATTTATTGAGACCTACTGTCTGCTTAGTATTAGGTTTGGTTTCTTTTAAAGGTAAGTATCTAGGTGTACCTGCCTTCATGAAGCTTTTCATATACCCTGCAGTGGTTTCACCTTCTCTTCCCTTATCTGGAGCATTTCTAATTGATTAGAGATTAGTTACCAACAGTATGTTCCTGAATTTTAAGACCTAAGGAGGTTGTCCTCAGAAAAGACCCTGAAGAGTTGTCTTAATCTCACTTACAGTCAATGAGTTGATCCAGGTGTAGAGTTGTGTTCTTTTCTTCTCATTCTCCTTTGATCCCCAAAAGGAATCCATAAGGCTCTCCATGTCACAGTGCCCGGTGCTCTTGACAAGGTGACAACCATAGGTATTTCCTTATTAAAAGGAAGTCACATTTTATATCACATGTTCCAATTCTTTCCTGACCATGCCTTATTGGTCCAGGGGTGGCCATCTAACCTAAAGAAAGACAATTGATAGGTTAAACCATAGCTTATAATATACACTGGTACAAGAGCTCTATCCAATAGAGAATGATGATTTCATAGACCAAATAGATCCCTTTGGGGACATGACCTGTAGATATGAGGTGATGGTTGTTTAGTTGATTCTGGTAGAAGAAAAGGGAATACATCATGAAGAGTAGACCCAGGAGAAGAACTGAGTTACATTGGTGACAGAGAGCCTCAACGTAAGAGTGAATGAATGCCTGCTTTTAAGGGCCCATTGAATTACCAGAGGTGTCCTTTGACTATTGAAGTTATTATTCTGTTTTAAAAATGGTCCCATCTTTATGAGGCTTGACCATAGGACTGATTCTTATTATCTATATTCCATTTGTGTACTTATACACAAAATGATTCTACATTCACACCAACTTTTAAAACAAACGAGACTATTTCCTAATTGGCCATAAAAATTTACCTAAGGTACATTTACTTCGCTTATCTAAGGCACATTTACTCCAAACATGACAGGGAGTAACTCATCATGCAGCACCTTAAGAGATCCCAATAAAAGAAGATTCACACATGCAGCACTGTGCCCTAAGGAGTGACAGTGACAAATGACCGTGCCCAAAGGAGAATAATAAAAACTGTGACCCATCTCATATAAAGAACATCTGACACAAGCTGAAGAAAATAAAAAGCTTAGGAGCTTTGGCAGCTAACTTCAAATATGCGAAGACTGATACAAAAAGAGGGCTTCAGATTTGTTCTATATGTACAAAAACAACAGAAATAAGATAAATGCATGGAAGCACATAAACATGGGTTTGTTTAAATGTAAGTATTATGGCATTTCAACCCATTCCAACACTATGATCGACCCCAATCCACCCCTACCCTAGTGTTTCCTAAAAAGAATGGGCTGGATGCTTCATGTAATAAGTTCTCTGTTACTACAAGAGTTTTAAAGAGGCTGGGTGTTTATTTCTCTTTCATACTAGAGAGGTTGTTTCTGCATGAATGAGACATTGAAAGAGGTAAGTAACAAGTTTGCTTCCAATCCATGACTCCATATCAAATGGCTTCTAGTTTTTAAAACTAAGAATTGAACTCATGAATAAATTTTCAGTGTTAAAGCTCAGATAAAATAAAAGCAGTAATTCTACTAGAAAAGTTGGACACCAACCGTAATCATAGACAAGAAAACCAAGCACCACCTAAAGAGAATAACTCACTGACATAAGATCATTTGTCTCTAAAGTTATGATTTGTGCAGCTGTTTTTAATTTTTAACAGATCTCCAAAGATGAAAAGGTCTATATTAGGGCAAGAAAGTGCCAGAAAAAAAGCTTTTTTAAAATTGTTAGCTTTACTGCAGATGGAAAGGTATCAGGTTTTATCTATAAGCTTTAGGTCTGTTCTAATTCAAAATAATAATATTCCAAAATTATTCCAAACAGTATATTTGATAGATTAAAAATAATCTAGCAAGGTCTAAAGTGTTTCATTAGTTGTAGCCTTATGAAGCAAGAAAGCATTAGATTAGAAAAGACAACTTCAGTAGAATTTGTAGGCTGATTTTAATGTAATCGTTCAGTTGATGTAAAAATATTAACTAAGCTTATTAAGTAAAATTGCTATTGAAAATATTGAATAGTAATGAAGAATAAAGAACTCAAGAATTTTTATTTGGATAGAGTATAGCAAAGAATAGAAAAAAGAGATCGGCAGGACATATGTCATACATATCCTTACCGGCTACTTAATGATGTTTGGGGAACTTATCCTGTGCGTTCCCAGACTCTCTCCATCTCCCAATGAAAAAGAAAAAAGTCTATATTCTATTAACAAGGTAAAGAAAACACCAACATCTAAGCCTTGTAAGTAAATGATTAAAGTTCACTAGCCCTTATGCCCTTCCCCTTTGTCCTTCTCAACTTCCTCCTCCTCCTTCTTCCTCAGTTAACTTAGTATTTCAAGAGAGGATATAATTTAAATGGTGTAGTGGTGGTCTTTAGGACTATGCACACATACTGTATCTTTTTCTTTAGCTCTGCCAGTAATTAGATGTGGCCATTTCTTGACCAATGACTTTGAACACAATATATGTATCACTTTGGGACTAGAGTATCTATTTGCTGTGTTAAACCCTCTGGAACTCTCTTTCCTTTCTGTCACAGCGATACTAAGTTTCCCATTTTTGCCTGGGTAGTGAATAAGTACAATGAGGACACAAAGGGGTATCTCTGGGTGACCCACATCACACATGCCGCATGAATAATTGGGGCTCGGGGAGGGTAATGAAAGACCAAAAAAACTTTGTTTTATCCAATTGAGAGTTTGGAGTGGTTTTAGATATAAAGATCCTGGCTGATACAATTGTAGATATTAAAACTTGCTTCCTTAGGGAACATTGTTAAGTACGAAAAAAATTTAGGAAGGCTAGCGAGGGAAGCATTCTCCCTCCCACTCTGACCAGAGTATTGTGAATTGTGGACTTAGGAGTAAGATTGGATAGGTCTTTGACCTCTGGCTGTGTTAGTCTCTGATGAAGAGTGGAGAGAAGAGCCTTTAAGTCTGAACTTAAACAATGTAAGCACTTCAAGACATCTTCAGGTTGGTGGCACCAGCTCTAGCCCACTGGGCTGAAAAACAATACTTGTTTGGATGAGCAACGTGGGAAATTTCCTGTCATTATAGAAATTAAAACCCTGCCTCAGTTTCTTTTAGCTTTAAAGTCCAGAGACAATCTCATCCAAGTAGTTGTTGATAGAGAAGTATGCTTATAATAAAAATCCACTCTGCTCCATGTAAGTGCAGTGGTGGAGAGGCAAGCTTTTAGTGTCTAACACCCCTCCCACCATGAATGCTGGAGAATTAACTTTGAGAGGAAGAAAAGAAAATATTGTATTAAAAAATAACTAGGGATACTTTATGTGTAAGCAAAGAGGAAGAAAGTATTTATGAATTTGTGACTGAAGTTGTTTCTGAGTCCTGGGGTCCACTGTTATCAATAGATGTAGTTCCCACAGAGATCAAGGAAATATAGAGCACTTAACAAGCCAATTGGAATGAGCATTGAACCTCATGTATTTGCATATTATTTTCAATAATTAGCCAACACTTTAAAAAACAAAGTAAGAAGGCAGAAGCAGTTTAACTTAGTGGAAATAGCACTAGAGAGAAATTCAGCAAGTTTATGTGTTTGTCCTAGGTCTGCTACAGATTAGCAAGGTGACCTTGGGCATGTCACTAACCCTCATCAATACTCAGTTTCCCCAGTTGCAAAATAAGTGAGTTGGATCCAGATGATGTCTAAAATCCTTATAGCTACTGAGTGCTGAGATTCTCTGATCCCTTTGATTTGGAGTTTATTCCCTAGTCTGACATAAACGAGCTTGAGCAAGTCAGTTAGTATTTCTGGACTTCATTTGCCTCCTGAGAATAATAATAGCTTATCTGCCTGAAGGAAGGGGCTGGAACACATTATCTCTCAAAGTCCCTTCCAGTCCTAACATATTTTTCTATGAAATAAATATTTCAGGAGTTCATTATTATGTCTGTTAATGTTTCCACCAGTAGTGTTGATAGGAGCCATATGAATTTTGGGAGGGTGAAATAGCAGGGAAGTAAGAAAGAGAAGTTAAAAAGGAAGAGTTAAAAAAAAAAAGGATAAGATGATGAGAGATGAAAGTGATAAGGGTGGGGATGGAGAAGAACTGGCACTTTGCTTTATCTATTGTTTGAGATTCTTTCAGAGTAAACAAAACAGCAGTAAAAACATGTATGACCAAAATCAAACTGGTAAAAAATAAAGAGAATTCCTTGCCTTGCAAATCTTATGGGTTCTGAAATAAGGCAGCATCAGGCATAGTTTCAACTAGAGGCTCGTGGCTCATTGGGACTCCAATTTTTCTCTAAATTTCTCTTGGAATTGATTTCAACTGATTGAGCAGTTGATTTCATTCTCACCCTTAATTCTCTCATGGAGGCAAAAATGGCTAAAGCATTTTCAGGCTTCATGTATACACATTATGCTGTCCACAAAGAGAGAGAGGAATTTTATTCCTGCATATAAAGGAAAGATGCCAGAATTCACTCCTATTTGACCTGTTTGGATCACCTCCCCAGCCCTGAACCAATCTCTCCAGTCTGAAAAGCTGAAAGCATAGATTCTAGGGATCTCTAAGCAGGAAATGGAGGGTATTAGGAAGGGAAAAGGAAGAAATAGAAACTGAAGGAAAACCAAAAACTCTCAATGGCGCTTTGAAAAGGGGCTTTGCACAGGATTTAGAATCCAATTACCTTGGGTCTGGTTGCTTACTCTGAACGGTGGAGGAAACAGATACCTTCTTAAAATGAGGGATCAGAAGTTATCAGAATGTAGGCTCCGTGAAGGCAGGAATTTTTATTTGTTTTTTACTAAAATACTGCATTCTCAGTGCCTAGAATGTTAACATGCACAAAGAAAGCCAATATGAATTGAATGAATTAATAGTTCTTACTCTTCAGGTTTTCTTTTTTTGTTTAATGTGAGACTTAAAGTGGACAATGCAGAGAACGCACTTGGTACAGTGCCTAACATAATAAGGTGCCAAGAAATGGTAGCCAACAGCAGCGACAATGTTATGAGAATAGAGATAATAGTAATGGAGCAAAGAGCAGTATCAGAAAATTTTATTATATTCCAAAAGGTTAAAAGTATAGAAAAGACACAAAGCTCCAAAAATACAAGAACATTTCTCTTACAGACAGGAAGATGTAACCAAACCTTTTCTTGAAAAAAGTCTACACTTTGGGTCTAAAAGTAATTCACATGTTATCAAAAATAAATGGCAATGTCTAGAAATGACTAGCATTAATTCAATCACTTTGGGCTTAGACACAAATACTAGGTAAGACAGCTCTGAGTTAATACAAGAGCAAAACAATTAATAGCTGATATTTATTGAGTATTAATTATATGTCAGGCACTGTTCTAAGACCTTACATATAATAATTTAATTTTCCAACAACCTTAGGTGGTAGAATTACTCTTTTCATGATCAAGATGAAAAAACTGACATGGAGAGAGATCATATGACTTGGCCAAGTTTACACAGCAGGGAACTGGTAGAGCCCAGGCTCAAACTCACACTATTTTCAGATCGTTCTCTTAACCACTAGGGTCTACTTTATATGGGCCATTCATGAGAAGCCATGCCACTCTAAGGGGCTTAAACTTTTTTTTCTGAAAACAATAGACGGTCCTTTGAAGTTTTAGAAGTATCAAATCCTCATTAAAGTAAATAAATGTTTAATGTTCACTACATTCCTTTTAGTGTGTGTAAAGAAAAAAGTTTATTCTTTTCACAGAAGGCATATAGGTAAACTTGAACTGGCATAGTTGAACTCAGCAATTGATAGTTGACAATAACATGAAAGTAATAATCTTTCACAAAGCACAGCAAATATGGTAAGTCCCAGTCAAGAATACATGTATCTCCACATCATCATGTATTTATCAGTCACTATATTGTGTATTTGGAGACCATCGTGTCTTTTACATCTAAGCTTATGTTAGAAATACTATAGTGAATGTGGGTGGGGGTGACAAAGTTTGGCTTATTTATTCCTTGGTCTGCAGTGTGCCCTCTCCCTATCCTTTCTCTCTGTGGCATCTGTTAGTAGAGGCAATTTGGGGGAGAGATGATTAACTTGATTCATTCAATTTGCTTACCTTCAACTCTACATCTGGTGGTGGTGTGGAAAGAACATGGGTTAGGAGGTGGACAGACCCCATCTAAATCTCAGCTCTACTACTTTTCTTGCTGTAGGTGTGCACTGGTCAGTGCAATGAGTTCTGGGAAGTGATCCTACCATTTCCCTCTTTCATCCCTTATGTTACACAAGGATTCATCAAGTGGGAACTCATAGAACCATATAGTCTTGAGTGAAGGAAAAACAGAGATGCTTTGTTTCTTGACCACGACAGCCGTGGACAGAAAGGCTATCACTTGCATTGACAATATAAGGGTATGTATTGTTCTTTTGAAGGAATGGGTTGCTTCTTTGGGGAAATGGCCTAAGGTGCATCTTAGTCTAAAACCCTGGATGGAGGTAGTGATTTATAATGCCCGTAAGTATTAATAGTGGCAATTTTCTCTAATGCAGCATATTGCTGCCTGCCAAGTAAGACTGGCCAAGGGCTTGTTACAGACAAACTGATTTAGAGAAAGCAGGCAGCTCTCCCTTAACTCAAAATTGTTTCAAAACCTTTACACCAAAGTATGACAGCAACCATTCTGAAGGAATCCAGCTGGAGTATGAATGATTTAGTTTTCCTTGGATTATCTGGTCTGTTTCCAGGAATGATTTTGGAGAATAATCTAAAATACTAGTGAGCTAATTCCCTGATACAGCAGTAATTGTCTCTAAACTCAGCATCATTATCTCAAGCATCTAACAATGTCTTGCCAGGACATGTGCTCAATAAATACTTATCAGTGATTGGGTTAATACCCTTGGTTGCCTGGTGTATGTTTTCATCAACTTTGGGGTAAAAAAAAAGGAGCTGGATATGAAAAAACTTATGTGACCTTGGACAAATTATTTAACTCCTACCTAATTACCTCATTTCATCTTCCCTATCAAGTGGATCACCAAGCCCTAACGTTCTTTCTCATAAATACTTACATTTTCCTTTGAGTTCTGGGCCTCATCATCTCTCATCTACTCTCCTCCAGCTGTATCTTTCTTCCTTTGCATCCACCCTGCACAGGGCTGCCAGAATGATTTGATCATGTATCTTCTTCCACTTCAAATCTTTCAGTGACTCCCAAAAAGGCAGATTAGTGTCTCTTGGTATATTCAAATACAAAGAGGCCTGCCTTCCACAAAATGCTGTTTCTTCTAAGAGACCTTGATGGACCAGGGCCATCCCACTGAATCAGCTGACTCTGCACACTGGTATAGGGAAGGGAGCATCACCACCCCACCCCAATGCACACACACTTCCTTTTTTCCCACCATGGTGCCACATATGGCCACAGTCTTCTCTCAATCTAGACTATAGTCTTATCAACTTGAAGGGAAACCCAAATGTCTTTTCCAATTTCCCCTGGAAGTTTGCATAAGAAACATAGCTGAGATGACGGCTTCCACTTTACATTTTGCTTTCAGCAAAAGAATATGCTCTGAGTTTTAAGCACTGAAGGCCCAGCAAGCCCCCAAATGCATTTTCCCAGGCATATTTCCCCTTCCATTTTTCTAACCTCTTACTATCACGGGAGAAATTCAATCCATATGTTTCTGGTTCATTTACACTTAACTCATCAAAATGTTGTGCTGTAAGAGTGATTTGATGTCAAAGAAGCCTTGTGGGTCTCATTTATACATGTCTTTTCTTTGAACCAGGAAGTTAAGGTTTGCCAGAAAAAGCAGAAATCAACCCTTTAAAGGCTCCTTCTTTTTCTAAAGTGAAACTTTAGAACTTCTTACAATGTGAGAACGTCTAAACCCAGAACACCAGGGTTTTATTGCTTAGACATCAGTGTGCCCTCTAATCCTTTTTCCTTTCTCTCCTTACCCCTTGCCAGACACTGTGCCGCCATTCTTAAAGAAATATGTGAGAAACAAAGAGTTAAGTGGAAAAATGGTAGGAGAACAGCAGACAAAAAAAAAAAAAAAATAGTGACATGGAATTTCAAAATCCTGAAACTCAAATCAAATAATTGACAATGGAGGATTCCATGTCACCCAGGATAAACACATTTCCTTCTGATTTACAGAGCTAATAGAGATAAGTGCAACACCATGTGGCTTACCCTGCAGACATTAATTAAGGCTGCTGTAATTGGGATATCTTTGTTGGCTGCCCTAGATCAGTGCTGTCCAGTAGAACATTCAGCAATGATGGGAATGTCCTATATATATATGTGCTGCTCAATACACTAGCCATATGCAGCTATAAGAGTACTTGAAACATGACTACAGTGACAGATAAATGGAATTTTCAATTTTGTTTAGTTTTAACTAAATTTTAAATTTGAATAGCTACATTTGGTTAGTGGCCACTACATTGGACAGTGCAGCTCTAGATCCTACAGTGATGAAACAGCTATAGCATGCGTTGTGTTTTAGTTAACTATTAAAATATACAGGACCTTTATCATGCAGCATGGATAAATCCCTAGCATTAAAAAACTTAGCCCATAGAACTGTCTTAATAAGGTTGGATAAACCTAATTGAATCAAGAATATATACCAAAATCCAATAACAAACCAAGCTAAAGTTTCAGCAGTTTTCATTTAGTAATAGAATAATCTCTTAGAAAGTATTACTGTCTATTGTATGGAAATCAATTAGACTCAGATGGCTTTATGATTACAGTGATTTTAACTGAAAAAAAAAAATAGGCTTCTTTGGGAGTTAGTGTCCATGGGATGGTCAGTATTTTAGTTCTATGTTGTGTTCCTTTAATTATTTTCAGACTACTGATGAGATAGATAGATGAGACTTTGGTAAAATTTGGGCTTCACTTTGAGATGAAATAGTCCATGTTTTCATTTGGACTTATATTTGAATATAACTCAAAAGATTCATGACCATTTCTAATAGCTGAAAGAATATCATGTCTTAAAGTTGGCCTAAGGTCTGTACAGTGAAGCTCCAATCTTCAATACAATAGAGAGCTATAAAGGCGACCAGTAATGAGTCAATATATTATTGGTCTATTTCAGATAAGAAAACTTTTCTTACTGGCTTATAAGTAGGAGAGAATTAGGCATATTGCTGTGGTTAGTAGCTTGAGTGAGAACCATAAAATAAATGAAGTGTTATTTATTTTCAAATGCTTTTTAGACCAATCACTAAGAGTTAAGAGCTTTGGGGGCAACCCAGTCCCCCACACAGAACCTCTTCTACTCCATTTAAAAATTAGCCTGTCTTTTTTTCTACACATTATAATTCTGGCCAAGTTATAGAAAATATGCTGACTGGTTTTGGCTAGTAAGTATTTGGAAAAATTTCAAAATCATTCATTAGGAAAAGCAGATGCTACTTAAAATGCTTTGAGATGTTGAAGAAAAATTACAATTATGCCTGAGTCACAGGGGCTCAAGAGTCACCTACCCTCCTACTATATTTCCAATTAACTAATTAACTATTTCTTGGGCTCCAATCTTATGCAAGGCAAGTGATAAATTCAGCTTTTATTAAATATCTTCAAACTTCATTCATTTATCTATCTGTTAATTCAACAGCAGTTTTTGAGACCTTGAGCCTGTGTTCTGCTATGCAAAGCCAAAGAAGAGATCATCTCTGTACTACGGGACTCAATCATTAGTCTCACTAGACTAAAAATGTGGGACTACTTATTCTCAATATTGCAACTTGGTTATGTCAAAAAGTCTCAACCAGACAACCGTTTTTTTTTTTTTTTCAATATGCCTTGGAAAGAACTTCTGTCAGTTATGACAGTATAGTTCTTGTTTCTTTCTCAGTCAGCAGTGACCATGGAGATCAGATGACTGTAGTGTTGAGCTGTGCTGCCTCACTTTCCCCCTGGGTGTCACTATTAGGGAGGCTATGAACAAAAAACGTTTCAAAAGGTTGTATATTGTATTATGGATACAGTTTCCTGGACATCCTCCAAATGGCATTTCCCAGTATCACTGTTTGGTGAACAGAAGTTCATTGAAATTATAGCAGACATAGGGAGTACTTACTATAAATCCCTACTTGTTGCTAAGAATGTTTTTGTTCCTATTTTGTCTATCACTGTAGGTACTAGATTTTGGACATATTCAGGTAAAGTCTGCTATTGGGATGGGAGCTTGCATTTCTAAGTGCTAAGTATGGGCCCAACACTATTCTAAGTGTTTTACCTGTGTTTGTCATCTTAATCTATTGCCATAAAATTCCTATGAATTTTGCTGTTCATATTCATATATTTTGTTACTATCATTTTATGAAAGAAAGAAAGATAAAGAAAGGAGAGAGAGAGAAAGAAAGGAAGAAAAAGAAGGAAAACTAAGGTAGGGAATTGATGCGAATTTACATAGCATGTAATCTAAGGAGTTAAAGTATGGCCTTGTTATGTCTTGCTTTCCCTATACACATGCTTTCAATCTCTCCTACTATACCTTATGCTCAGTACAAAGTCTTTTTAGTAGGAAATTATTAAATTATTAAAATGACATACTTTTTTCAGATAACATGTCTGGAGAAACCATTTCTAGGAAATTTGTAGTTCTCAAAATATATTAAAGGTATTAAATATATTAATATATTAAAGGTATTAAAAGGTAAATATTTTTTATAAAATCCCAATATAAATATTTTTGGAGAACTGTGGATGAAATGCCCTTTAGAGAATTCTTACCTTGTTATAAAGTTGAAGCAGAGACATACACTGAGGTTAATATTATTAATGATCACAAGAGAAGATGGGCCTTGATGAAGTCACTAGCTGAAAATGCGAATAAAAACTATAAAATATTTACTGGATGCTTACTACATGCTGTATATGACACTTTGTCATCATTATCTCTGGAGAGCACAGAGAAAAACTCAAGGCCAATCACATAATGATATCAGCAGGACTCAAACATTGTTCTATCTAGCTTTGGAGTACATTCTCTCAACATTCTACGGCACCACCTTGAGACTGTAAGTGGGAATATCTTATCGGAGGTCAAGAACTGTAGGAATATAAGAGTTGTCAGGCTGCAAACCTATAAACCTCATTTTCTGAGTAATAGCCAACTGGGTACTTCAGAATATTATGTGGATGTACCCTCTTCCTATAAGGATTTCTCAACAGAATTCATCACCTGACTGGAGCCCAAAATCACTGCTCTTAGATGGAAAGGAATAAAAAATATGCAGCTATAAAGTGAGTTCCTGACTCAGCAGAGAATAAATACCAGTTTGACAGACCTTTAACTTCTTTACAGCGGCAGGACATGACACTAGAGAGGAAAGGAAGTTTAAGGAGAGCAGGAGAAAGATCAACCTGATTTAGAATCACCATTTGTATTCCCTGTAAAGATTTTAAGGCCTGCGCCACACATCAGAAGGTCCAAGGGTCCTCACTGTCTATGGCTTGAAGTTTAATGCTATTGCCAAGAACCAACTGGCATCAGTAACTGTTACCTAAAAAACTCTGATGGAAAGTGTGAACTAAGAGGCATTCATCCATTCAGAAGGACCATAATTTTATAAAAGGTAGTTAGCATTGGCAGGTGAGCCATAATATAGCTGACCTTCAATCATAAATCAAACAGCAGGTAGAAAACCCACTGGACAATATATCTCCTGCCACCAGGTTGCCCATAAAATACAGCATACTTCCCTGGGTAATCACGGATGGATAAAACAGCATGCTGTTTATATCATCCCTGAACTTCTGAGTTGGACTGAAATGAAAATCTTTGGTAATCTTTACACCCAAAAAGCTTTGCTCCTTGGGTGTACTGACATGTCAGCATCTGTATTAATCCCACAGCTGCAGACGAACGTCTGAAACCACTCACTGCTCTAAAAAATAGAAGGCAGTCTTCAGGAGGAACAGCTTCTCCAAAGCTCCAAATGAAATGGTCCCAGTTTAATGATCCAAAGAGAGAGACTGATTTGTTTCTAACAATATCAAAGGCAAAGAAATCATTTACAACTTGTAGCTCTATGCCCTCATTCATCAAAGCTACACATCTCTGTACCAGAGTTCATATTTTCAAAAGATGGGCTTCCTTTCTTTATCAAATATTCTTGCTGCCCATGTCCTATGTGCTGATGATACAAAGACAAATAAGACAACTCCTCTCCAGCCATTTAGAGGCTTACAGGCAAGGAAATTAATGTTCATCCTAGTCATCCACTTGATTTTCAAGTTGGTATTGCACATTTGGGTGCCTAAACAGAGTATTCAGTTCTTTCTGGAAGTGGGGCAGGAAAAATGTTCAGAGAGGAGGTATGGTTTATCTGAATGTTATTAAATGTGGATGAGATTACCTAGTAGAAAAATGGGATATGAAAGTCATTCCAGCAGAGAAAGCTACATGAGCAAGTGCAGACACATAACATGTTAGGAAAGCTATCAGCAATTGGTGTAGCTACAGATAGCCTGTGACATGTCGGGTGTGAGATAATGCTAAAAAGAGGCTGGGGTCAAATCATAGAAAGGTTAGGCCAATGAATGTAAACCTTGTGATTCACAGGAGAACCTCATGCCAGTATATTATAATTTACTAAGTCTGGGGTGGAAGCAGAGAACCTATATTTTCAAAAACACCCCCTACCTCCAGCTAATACAGATGTAGCAGGTCTTTTAAAGAGTTTTAGCAAGGAAGGAACATGGTCTGATTTAGATTTTAGATAGATCATTCCAGTAATAAGCTAGAATACAAATTTGAAAGAGGATGGACTGAAGCCAAGGATATCCTCTTAAGTAATCATTTATTACTATACATTTGTGATGAGAAACTGATGTTTAGAGAGGTTAAGTGACTTCCCCAAATCAGTATAGCTGGTTACAGAGGCAGAATTTAAAAGAAGGTCTTTCTCATTTCAAAACCTGGGCTTAGAATGCCTGGGTGGCTCAGTCGGTTAAGCATCTGACTTCGACTTGGGTCATGATATCACAGTTAGTGAGTTCGAGCCCCACGTCGGGCTCTGTGCCGACAGCTCAGAACCTGGAGCCTGCTTCGGATTCTGTGTCTACCCCTCCCCCACTCATGCTTTCTCTGTCTCAAAAATAAATAAACGTTTAAAAATTTTTTTAAAAACCTGGGCTCTTTCATTATATTACGATGTCTTTTACCCCATGGCTGAAAGAATACTAAGATGGCTAAGTTTTAGCTCAAGGGGTTAAAAGCAAAGGAAATCAACTCTGGCCAGTTGAAACACCTAAAATAACAAGCACAGGGGATCACAGGACACACACACACTTGTTGGAATGGACTTTCACTGATTAGAATTCAATCCTCCAACCCTCCTTTAATTCAAGTGCAGCATAATCGAAACTCATTTGACTGGCATCACATACCAGCAGACAATTAGAAAAGTGGTACATACATTAAGCACATTGTCCTTTACTGGCTGCATTGTGATGTAAAAGAGGAATCAACAATGGCTATGACTAAAGGTTAATAATTTTGGTTTTCGCTAAATTAGGCTCTCAGTTTGCATGATCTCATAAATATCACAAGAACTTTATGAAGTATGTAGTATTAATCCTATTTTTTTCTTTTTCAGCTTTCCATTTTTTCCCAGCTACATTGAGATATAATTGACAAACATTATGACACACAATGTGACGATTTGATCTACCTGTACATTGTGAAATAATTACCACAATCAAGCTAACTACTTCTATCACCTTACATAGTGATCTTTTCATGGGTGTGTGGTGAGAACACTTAATATTTACTCTCAGCAAATTTTAAGTATACAGTATAGTAATAGAATGCCTTACATTAGACTCCCAGAACTTATTCGTCTTTTACTGAAAGTTTATATCTTTTGACTAACTTCTCCCCATTTCCTCCACTCCTCAGACCCTGGCGACCACCATTCTACTCTCTGCTTCTGTGAGTGTAACTTTTTTTTTTTTTTTTTTTTTTAGATTCTACACGTAAGGAAAAAATGCAGTTGTCTTTCTGTGTCTGAATTATTTCACTTAGCATAATGTCCTCCAGATTCATCATGCTGTCACAAATGGCAGAATTTCTTTTTTTATAACTGAATAATATTCCATTGTATGTATGCATATGTTTATCCATTTATCTGCTGATGGACATTTAGGTTGTTTCCATGTCTTTCTAGTTGTGAATAATGCTTCGATGAATATAGGAGTGTAGATATCTCTTCAAAATACTGATTTTATTTCCTGTGGATATAAACCCAGAATTGGGATTGCTGGATCACATGGGTATTTTTCAACTTAAGAAAGTAAACCCAGAGAGGTTCAGTAACTTCCTCAAGACCACATACCAACAGCTGGACACACACCTCAGTCTGACTCTGAAGCTTCTTCTTTCCAGTTTCTCAGAGTCATTCCATTTTACAACAATCTACTTGTGGGCCATTGCTCACCTAGCATAGTCTATGGGGTCTCTGCCACTTTAGTGACCACTTAGCGACTATAGGTGCCAGATTATTTATATTCAAATTTTCCTTGAAGTTTCTATGCTTGTCACACACTGAGACGCTTTTCTGTTCAACGGCAGTAGCATACACCATCTGTAATATATGTCCCTAGGAGCATGTGGAAAGGGGAAAAGGATATGCCCTTTCTAAACCATGTGAAGTACTTCATTGGAAGGGTTTACCAATTACAAGTCCAGAGGGTAAGACTAGCTTTCCCTGACTAAGCTGTTAATTCCTAGAATAAGAAATACATCTTCCCAAAGTCTGAGAAATCTAACAGATTACACCCTTGGTGCCAATTATGTTTAATCCCTTCATTCAACAAATATATAATGAACATCTATTATGACCACACCCTGGGAATGGCACAGTGCATAAACCAGAGAACCTGCTGCTAAGGAGCTTCATTTTAGTAACTGCTTGTCCTGGCATAGCAGCATGAAGGCAAGCTATCATTCCTTGTTGTGGGCATGGTTACTAAGGGCATGGGGAACACACATTCGCCATTTTTAACCCAGTTTCCAGGCTTGTGGCAGAGAACTGATGTCACTTGATTTCAGACTCCTTGTGTTTACAGAGCCAGCAACACATAAGTTATGCCATGCATACTTGTTGAATGAATGAATGACCCACAGAGATCCATGTATATTTTTGTCTGATGACTCTGTTCCTAAGCAGGGTACCACTTTTCGTGAGAATCTGGCTGAAAGGAACTTTGTCAGTGTGTGGGGTATAATGGAGGGAAAATAACCTGAGCTACTTATGCAAAGGGCCTATTTTTGCCTGCAGCCTCCTATATCTTCAGGTTCACAATGGCCTTGTTCTCAAAGACAAACACAGGAGACCCTCTGGGACAGGAGGCACACATTCAGATAACAGTGAATGCCCTTCAAAACAGAAGTGCTTTTTTCTTCAATCACTCCACCTCTCTTGATCATTTACCAGACATAGTGCTGGGCACTGAGAAATCTAGTGGTGACCAGGACAATATGCCCTCCCTTGCAAGCTATTGGGAGAGAAATAATCCTAATAGCTAACATGTATTGAGTCCTCAGCATCTGAACTCCATTAAACACCTAAGGAATCTTATCAGATAGATGGTATTATCTAACAATGAGAAACCTCAAGTAGATTGGATAATTTGCTCAAAGTCACACACAGCTCACATGTAGGATCAAAATTTATAGATATGCAACACAATAACCCACATGTTTAGCTAGGATTACACAGTGTCCCATCACAGACTACCTCTGGGCACATGCTCTACTGGGCCAACAGAGCCAAGATGTCAAAAGCCAGATTGCCTGGATTCAAGTCTTGCCCCTGCTACTTGACCATGTATTTAGCCTGTGTCTCTGTTTCTTTCCCCACAAACACGGATAATAATAATAGTACCTTACTCAGAGCACTGTTGAGAATATCATGAATTAACAAAATGCTCAGAATATCTAGATACTCACTTAGTAAATGCTAGACCTGTTTCTTGGGGCAATGATTTTTCACTTCTTTGAAACAGGTTTTGGTGATGGCCCTGTTGGCAGGGGTAAAAACCAGAATAGAGAAGATGTTTTCTTTCCTGCATGTCTCAGGGACTGAGTTATTAACCTTCCTAAATCTGAAAGGAACATCAGACTCAGTTTATAGAAGCAGTTAGGGAGAGAGTCAATTAGTGCTGTCCCTACCATTTTGTGACTAAAATCTGTCCTTCCCACCTAAAAACCACTAAAAAAAAATTCCCACTAAATCTACTCCATGTTTGGTTTTCACTCTCAGTAATGAGCACACCTGGGCAGATACATACTGTCAGTTTATTAAGCACCTCACGAGGTCAAGTGATTTTACAAAAAAATTTAGGCATATTCTTTTTTTTTCAAATTTAAATTGTAGTTAACACACCACACAGTATTGGTTTCAGGAGTAGAAAAAATTCAGTGACTCATCATTTACATACAACACCCGGTGCTCATCACAAGTGCCCTCCTTAGTACCCATCACCCATCTAGCCCATCTTCCACCTACTTCCCTCTATCAACCCTCAGTTTATTCTCTATCACTAAGAGTCTCTTATGGTTTGTTTCCCTCTCTCCTCTTTCCCCCTTTCCCATATGTTCATCTGTTTTGTTTCTTAAATTCCACATATGAATGAAATCATATGGTATTTGTCTTTCTCCATTGACTTATTTCGTTTAGCATAATACATTATAGCTCCATCCACTTTGTTGCAAATAGCAAGCATTCTTTTTGATGGCTGAGTAATATTCCATTCTATACTTACACCACATCTTTTTATCCACTCATCATTTGATGGACATTTGGGCTCTCTCCATAGTTTGGCTATTGTTGATAATGCTGCTATAAACATTGGCATGCATGTGCCCCTTCAAATCAGTATTTTAGTATCCTTTGGGCAAATACCTAATAGTGCAATTGTAGTGGATTGCAGTCTAGTTCTATTTTTAACTTTTTGAGGTACTTCCATACTGTTTTCCAGAGTGGCTGCACCAGTCTGCATTGCCACCAACAGTGCAAGAGGGTTCCCCTGCAAAGTACTTCATAGGTCAAGTGTTTTTACCAAAAAACCAAACCAAAACAAAACAAAACAAAAACACAAAAAACAAAAACAAAACATGAATAACCCCTCCCCACAAAGAAAAACACTTCATCACATTCAATTCGCACTAGGGCTTTTAAAATTTCCAGAAACATCAAATCATTTTAGAATTCTAATTTAGCTTATTTGTAAGATTATTTCTCAGGATGACTTTTTAAAAATTCTAGGATTTCATTTGTTCCTGATGCACCAGGTGCATCAGTGGATGCAGTGGATGCAGTGGGTGTGATGCACTGAGTTTTCACTCTTTGGTGGGACTGGACAATAGTAAAAGGCAACCTAAAGCATGTAATAGTGATATAAATTAACAAATTTCATTCATGGACCAGAGACTTTAAAATGTAAGCAGAAATTTAAAAAATCTCTAGAATCTTCAGGCTGAGGAAATTGGGCTGCCCATCACAAATGCTTGGACAGAAGAAAAATGTGTAAGTACATGTATGCACTTGAGCATTCATGTTAGCAACGCACATGTGGGTATACATGTGTGATCATGCATATATGAATGGATGCATCCACATACTGAAGTCAGACTTGGTCAGAGAGCTCTTTGTGTATGTTAAAGAGGGAGAGGAGCTAAATCACTCTGTAATCACACAGTGTGCTTATCAGTCCAAAGGTCATAAGATATCGGAGTTTGTTAATTACATGGAAACTTTAAGGGGCAATTGTCATATCTGTTATGTTGTATTAGTCAATTACTAGGCTACTACTCACTATATATAAATGACTTAAAATTCTCTTTAAAACCCTGAGAAAAAGCCATTAAATTTCTCACTTTATTTATTTATTTATTTTTCAACGTTTATTTATTTTTGGGACAGAGAGAGACAGAGCATGAACGGGGGAGGGGCAGAGAGAGAGGGAGACACAGAATCGGAAACAGGCTCCAGGCTCCGAGCCATCAGCCCAGAGCCTGACGCGGGGCTCGAACTCACGGACCGCGAGATCGTGACCTGGCTGAAGTCGGACGCTCAACCGACTGCGCCACCCTAAATTTCTCACTTTAAAGAAAATGAGTCTCAGAGGTTGAAGGCAGGATTTGAATGTAAATTTCAATGGCCCCAAAGCCTCACTTTTTCTACAAA
>NW_024412388.1:49461491-49470236 GCF_014898765.1 Herpailurus yagouaroundi
CAGAGACTTTAAAATGTAAGCAGAAATTTAAAAAATCTCTAGAATCTTCAGGCTGAGGAAATTGGGCTGCCCATCACAAATGCTTGGACAGAAGAAAAATGTGTAAGTACATGTATGCACGTGAGCATTCATGTTAGCAACGCACATGTGGGTATACATGTGTGATCATGCATATATGAATGGATGCATCCACATACTGAAGTCAGACTTGGTCAGAGAGCTCTTTGTGTATGTTAAAGAGGGAGAGGAGCTAAATCACTCTGTAATCACACAGTGTGCTTATCAGTCCAAAGGTCATAAGATATCGGAGTTTGTTAATTACATGGAAACTTTAAGGGGCAATTGTCATATCTGTTATGTTTTATTAGTCAATTACTAGGCTACTACTCACTATATATAAATGACTTAAAATTCTCTTTAAAACCCTGAGAAAAAGCCATTAAATTTCTCACTTTATTTATTTATTTATTTTTCAACGTTTATTTATTTTTGGGACAGAGAGAGACAGAGCATGAACGGGGGAGGGGCAGAGAGAGAGGGAGACACAGAATCGGAAACAGGCTCCAGGCTCTGAGCCATCAGCCCAGAGCCGACGCGGGGCTCGAACTCACGGACCGCGAGATCGTGACCTGGCTGAAGTCGGACGCTCAACCGACTGTGCCACCCAGGCGCCCCTAAATTTCTCACTTTAAAGAAAATGAGTCTCAGAGGTTGAAGACAGGGTTTGAATGTAAATTTCAATGGCCCCAAAGCCTCACTTTTTCTACAAAACCCCGCTACTGGGTACAGTCTCTGTACCAGAGACTCTGTAACAACAGTATCAGTTGTGATGCTTAGAAGTTCCTCTGGCAATAGGCTTTCATAGGCTTAAAATGTAGGAGAGAAAAACATTTTTTTAAATTAGGTATATTATATCTGATAAGCAACAGCTAAAGAATTAAAGGTAGACACAATCATCAAACATGCTTTGAAAAGTCAGCAGGTTTTCATGAAGGCTGTTGTAATACACCCATGATCTACAGCTTGCCTTGAGCACTACCTTCCAATTACCCAGTCCGGTACTTCTATCTATTTTTAAAATATATCTTCACTAGTCCCTCTCTTCCAACCAAGGCACTCAATAAATATTTGTTGAATGAATGTTGAATGAGGGTAGAAAAAAATAATTCAGGGGTCATGGAATAGCCTCATGTATTTTACAGTTTTATTTCATTGATCTTTTTGAAAAATACTCTCATAAAGGCAACATAAATGACATTGGATTCAAATGAATGAGATTTGATATTCTTCAAAGAAACAAAGCAATGAACCCCACTATAGTATAATTTGTGTTTTCTCAGTGAGATCCCAAGGATAGAGCCTTATTGTATATTGTATTAGAGTAATGCTAGCTGCTGTAATCAATACATTCCAAATTTCAATAACTTAACCCAATAAAAGTTTACTCCTCATTTGTGTAAGAGTCCAGCACCTATCCTCCTGTTCAATGTACAGTTTTCCTCCATGTAGTAGTTCAAGGACACAGTCCCTGTAGTTTTTTTGCAGCTCTGGCCTCCAAAATGGCTTCAGGGTCAGATGAGGAAGAGTGAGAGGAAAGATAAACCTTTAAAGCTTCTTTAAAACCCTGGCTCAGAGCAATACACATCCTTTTCACTCACATACCACTAGACAGATATAGATCATGGCCAGGTCACACAAGGAAAGTTGAAAAAATATAGTCCCTGCTGGAGAAGGTGGGAGACAGGAAGCTTCCCTAATAATAACTCCAAACTACCGAAGGGGAAATACTAATTTCTGGTAGACTCTCCAGTCCTATATTCCCTGCATATATCTAGACTCCAAAGGGACAGTTGAAGTTACCACCTGTTCCAAGAATTGTATTATATTCTTCTCATATGTTATCCCACTTAATCTCTCTGAAAGCTCTGTGAATTATTATCCTGACTTATTAGAAAAAGAAATTGAGTTGGGGCGGGGGGTGGGGGGTGGGTGTGGATAGGACTAGCCCAAGGTGATGTAGCTGGTTGGTTTGACAGAACATAGATTTAAATCTAGTACAGTCTGATTACAAAGCACACCCTCTATCCATTGAACCAAAGGAGAATTTACATTGCTAGGATTTGCCTATGTCGTCGAAAAAATCTGAGTTGTAGTTGAATTGAAGCTTTACATTATTGGATTGTATTGTGCTTTAAAATATATTGGAGGGCACCTGGGTGGCTCAGTCACTTAAGCATCTGAGTCTTAGTTTCAGCTCAGGTCATGATCTCATGGTTCATGGGTTCGAGTCTCATATCAGGCTCTGTGCTGACAATGTGGAGCCTGCTTGGGATTCTCTCTCTCCCTCTCTCTCTGCCCCTCCCCTGCTTGCATGCATGCGTTCTGTCTCAAAATAAATAAATTAAAAAAATAAAATATACTGGACAGGTTTTTTCCCTCCTGATTAGTGGGTGAGACTCTAGGGAAGATGTTTAAATTACTTATAGACAAAATCACTATCTACACATCTGAGTTAAATGCAAAGAAATGTTTTAACAACAAAATTGTAGAAAGGACAGGAATGAAACTGTAATTTAGAACTGAAATTTAAGAATACAAATTCTTTTAAGATTCTTTTTCTCTCATTATATATTTCTCTCATTACATATATATTATATATGTATATATAAAAGAATATATGAGATGTTTAGTTATATATATTCCCAACCTATTTCTTATCTTGTCTTCTATTTCTGTGCTGATTTTAGTCACTTCTACTAAAGATTGGCTACTTCATATGATTCTACTCACATGAAATGTCTAGAATAAGCCAAATCACAGAGGCAGAAAGTACATTAGTGGTTTACATGGAAAAGAAATGGACTGCTAATGCATATGAGTTTTCATTTTGGAGTGATAAAAATATTCTAGAATTCATGGTGATGGCTGTATAATGCTGAATCTACCAAAAACCCCCTGAATTGTATACTTTAAAATGTGGAATTTATGGTATGTGAATTAAAAATAAAGCTGTTATTAAAAAAAAAAAAAAAGACAATAGTTTCCTTTCCAGGTTGAGGTAAATAGCCTCTGGCAACTTCCAAGTGTCATATTGTGGTTCTCACAACCAAAAGCTGACTCATCCATATCCAGTTCCAACGGCGCAAAACACATCTAAAGGGAGAAGAAAGTATTACTGCCCCATATTTGATCAGGAGTCCATTCCAAGACTGTCAGCCTTGAGCAAAGGGACATAATCATACAACGCAAATATGACCATGGGTCCCACTTCTGTGAATGGAACTACTCTAAGAGAATAGAGGAATCATTGCATACCAATCAGCTACTAAAGAGGTATCTAATGCACCAGACTTTATAGGTCATATTTATACATAAATATACATGTGGATTTAAATATATCCAAGGTTTTATGCTGTAATCCCATATAACTTATACATTAGGGAATCAGCATATGGAAGCTGCATGAGAACTGAACTCAGACACATCAGTTTTGAAATCCCACCATTGATGAATTCTTTGTCACCAGACATGTCACATCAATCCACATGGTGTCCAATTTTATTTCTGTCAATGTAATAACAATATCTCTATCATTAGGTCATGACTTATCACTGGGTAAGTAAAAAGATGTATGCAAAGCACTTGGCATATAGCCTGTAGTAGGTGCTTCATAAATGTTAAGGAAACAATGGTGCAATCAGTTGGTACAAGCAGTGGTGAAGCCATCAGTTTAACAAATTATAAACTAGTGATCACACATGGACACTCAACAGAGAAGATAGAAGAAATAGCCACAGGAGCTGGCTTCTCTCATTTGTGTTCCTGACCAGTTGATTAATTCAGATATATTTACAGTCTCTGTTATTTGCAACGTCTGCAGCAGCATACTATATAAGGGTGCTACAAATAATAGCAGTAATCTGTCATAATTTTCCATTTTGCCAAGTATTTCTATATCTATTCTCCATTTTGCTAATCCTTTCACCTAGAGAAATCCTGTTTATGCTTCAAGACCAAACTCATTTGTTACTCCCTCTCTAAGGCTTTTTGTGACCTTGCCACTACCCAAGGCAGAGTTAATCATCCCCTTCTGTTTTCCTATAGTAATATAGTCATTCTTTTTGCACAGTATTAAACACATCAACAGATTTCATGCATCATCCCTCACAAGATTGTAGCTTCTATGACAGTAGGGTAGAACTCAGCAGAGCATCTAATAAATGGTGGTTGCTCAAGAATTTGTTGTTGAATGTAAGAAAATGCATAAAGGAACAGTACCTGGTACCCAATAGCAGCAAACAAATACTTGTTAAGTCCAATTAAATTAGGTTTTCACAAAAGACACATAAATTAGGGCTGAATATTATTTTCATGTATAAAAAAAAAAGTCAGACTTTAAAAAATCAGAGAGACACTTGCCCAAGGAAACACATGAAGGAAATGATAAACTTGAGTCCAACAAGGAAGTGTACCTTCTGATTTCTATTTTAGTGCCTTTTCCATTTCACCATACTACTTCAAAAATTTATTTAAAAAAAAAAAAAGAGCTCAACGTCAAAAGGGAAAACTTAGAATCAGATTAATGATTGGTTGATATGGTACCTCCTTTGAGTAATTTATCATCAAATGAGGCCAACTGGTTGCTTTTTGAATTACCACTGCTTTCATAGTCTTTCCTTCTTCTGGTCTTTTACTTTGAAGCCTCTTCGAATAAGTGAGGTTGGATGTTTCTTGTTCAAAACCTCACAGCTTTGAGGAAAAAAGCTGTCCTGGATTCATGCTCGTCATTAGGTAAATGTTGTGACTTGACTGAAGTACAAAACTAATCAGAATAGGCCAAGGACTAGAAAACACATCTCTATCCTCCTAAGACAGTAGTCTCTCTCTCTAGCTGACATACAATAGCCATTGTAAGCTGACAGATGCACCCATATAACTTCATGGCAGTCTTTTGTAAAAATTAAAGAAGAAATATGTTAAAATGTAAATACAGGGGCGCCTGGGTGGTGCAGTCGGTTGGGTGTCCGACTTCAGCCAGGTCACCATCTCGCGGTCCGTGAGTTCGAGCCCCGCGTCAGGCTCTGGGCTGATGGCTCAGAGCCTGGAGCCTGTTTCCGATTCTGTGTCTCCCTCTCTCTCTGCCCCTCCCCTGTTCATGCTCTGTCTCTCTCTGTCCCAAAAATAAATAAAAGTTGAAAAAAAAATTAAAAAAAAAAATAAAATGTAAATAAGGAGGGCACTTGTTGGGATGAGCACTGGGTATTATGTGGAAACAACGAATCACTAACTTCTGAAGGAAGTTACTCCTGAAACCATTATTACACTATAGGTTAACTTAGATTTAAATAAAAATTTTAAAAAAAGAAAAAGGAGTATGATCCAAGTTAGTAAAATCAGAAACGAAAGAGAATTAACTGACACCACATAAATACAAAGGATTATAAGAAAATACTATGAAAAATCCTACGATAACAAATTGGACAATGTAAAAGAAATGGGTAAAATACTAGGAACATAGTATCTTCCAAAACTGAATAAGGAATAAATAGAAGATCTTAACAGACCCATTACTAGTAATGGAATTGACTTGGTAAGCAAAAAAACTACCAACAATCAAAGTTCAGAACAGGATGGATTCACAGGTGAATTCTACCAAACATTTAAAGTACAGTTAATACTTATTAAACTATTCCAAAAAATAGAAGAGGAAGAAAAGCTTTTAAATATATTCTATGAGGCCAGCATTGCCCTTATATAGAAAATAGACCAAGACACTACAAAAAAAGAAAGCTACAGGCCAGTATCCATGATGAACATAGATGCAAAATTCCTGACCAAAGTATTAGCAAACCAAATCCAACAGTACATTATAAAGATCATCCACCATGATCAAGTGAGATTTACTCAAGGGGATGCAAGTATGGCTTGATATTTGCAAATCAATTAATGTGATCCACTACATTAACAAAATGAAGGGAGCACCCAGGTGGCTCAGAAGGTTAAGTGACCCACTTCAGCTCAGGTCACAATCTTATGATTCCTGAGTTCAAGACCCACATTAGGCTCTCTGCTGTCAGCACAGAGCCTGCTTTGGATTCTGTGTCCTCCTCTCCCTCTGCCCCTCCTTCCCTCCCTCTCCCCCTCCCCTCAAACACAAATATTAAAAAACAAAAAACAAAATGAAGGATAAAAATCATGATCACCTCAATAAATAAAAAAAAAATTGACAAAATTCAACATCCATCCATGATTAAAATGCCCAACAAAACTGGGTTTAGAAAGAACATACCTTGGGGCACCTGGGTGGCTCAGTCGGTTAAGCATCCGACTTCAGCTCAGGTCATGATCTCATGGTTTGTGAGTTCAAGCCCTGCGTTGGGCTCTGTGCTGACAGCTCAGAGCCTGGAGCCTGCTTCAGATTCTGTGTCTCCCTCTCTCTCTGCCCCTCCCTCACTCATGCTCTGTCTCTGTCTCTCAAAAAATAAATAAATATTGAAAAAAAAATTTTTTTAAAAAGAAAGAACATACCTCAACATTATAACCAAATCCACACCTAGCATCATACTTAATGGTTAAAAGTGATAGTTTTTTTCTCAAAGATCACAAAGGAAAGGATGCTCACTGTTACTACTTTCTTTTTTTAAAGACACTTCTTTTACTCTCACTTTCTTTTTTTTTTATTTTTTTTTTAATGTTTATTTAGTTTTGAGACAGAGAGAGACAGAGCATGAACGGGGGAGGGTCAGAGGGAGGGAGACACACAATCCAAGACAGGCTCCAGGCTCTGAGCTGTCAGCACAGAGCCCGACGCGGGGCTTGAACTCACGGACCACGAGAGATCATGACCCGAGCCGAAGTCGGCCGCCCAACCGACTAAGCCACCCAGGCGCCCCTATTCTAACTACATTCATTCCACATAATACTGGAAGTCCTAGCCACAGCAATCAGGTGAGAAAAAGAAATAAAAGTCATCCAAATTGGTAAGGAAAGAGTTAAATTGCCATTATTTGCAGGTTACATGATAGTATATATAGATAGAAAACTCTAAAGATTCCATAAAAAAACTATTGAAGTAATAAATGAATTCAGTAATATCGCAGGATACCAAATTAATATACAGAAAATTGTGTTTCCATAAGCTAATAATGAAGTAGCAGAAAGAGAAATTTTAAAATCCTACATATAATTTCACCCCCCCCCCAAATAAATAAACAAAACACCTAGGAATAAACTTAACCATGGAGATAAAATACCTGTACTCTGAAAACTATAAGACATTGATGAAAGAAATTAAAGATGACACAAATGGAAAGACACACAAATTCATGGATCAGAAGAATTAATACTGAAAAATGTCTATACTACCCACACAGTCTATAGATTCAATGCAATTCCTATCAAAATACCAATAGTGTTTTATACAGAACTAGAAAAAATAATCTTAAATTTTGTATGTAACCACAAAATACTCTGAAAAGTCAAAGCAACCTTGAGAAAGGACAAAGTGGAGGTATCACAATCCCATATCTGGAGACATGCTATCAAGTGGTAATAAACATCACAGATCAATGAAACAGGATGGACAGCCCAGAAATAAACCCATGCTTATATGGTTAATTAATCTATGACAGAGGAGGGAAGAATATGCAATAAGGAAAAGACAGTCCATTCACTAAGTGGTGTTTGGAAAACTGGAGAGCTACATGCAAAAAAAAAAATCAAACTGGACCACATTTTTACATCATATACAAAAATACACTCAAAATGGATTAAAAACCTAAATGTGACACCCAAAAGCATAAAACTGATAGAAGAAAACAGTGGCAATAATCTCTGACATCATCCTTAGAACCATTTTTCTCTAGATAGGTCTTCTCAGGCAAGGGAAACAAAATAAAAAATAAGCTTTTGGACCTATACCCAAACAAAAAGCTGTTTGAAGGAGACCATCAGGAAAACAAAAAGGCAACCTACTGAATTGGAGAAGAAAACCAAGAAAAAAAAATCCAAGAAAAAATAGGCCGAGGACCTGAATAATTTTTCAAAGAAGACATATAGATGACTGACACATGAAAAGGTGCTCAACATTACCAATCATCAGGAAAATGCAAATCAAAACCACAATGAGATATCACCTTACACTTGTCATAATGACCAGAGTAAAAAAGGCAAGACATGGTATGTCGGTGAGGATGTGGGAAAAAAGGAATCCTTGTGGATTGTTAGCGGGAATGTAAATTGGAACAGTACTGTGGAAAATATGAGGTTCCTCAAAAAATTAAAATAGAAAACTATATGATCCAGTAATTTTAGCACTGGGTATTTATCCATATAAAACGAGAACACTAACTCAAAAAGATATATGCATCCTTATGTTTATTTCAGCATTGTTTACAATAGCCAAAGTGTGGAAGTCTTCAATGGACGTGCCCATTGATAGATGAATAAAGAAGGCATGATACACTCACACACTGGAATATACTCAACTATAAAGAAGAATGAGAGCTTGCCATTTGTGATAATATAGTTAGACCTAGAGTGTGTTGTACTAAGTGAAATAAATCAGAGAAAGACAAATACCATATTATTTGACTTATATGTGGAATCTAAAACAAAATAAATGAACAGAGAAAAGCAGAAACAGACTCACAAATACAGAGAACTGATGGTTGCCAGAAGGGAGGAGGGTAGGGAATGGGCAAGGGGAATGGAAGGGAATGGGCAAGGGGAATGGAAGGGAATGGG
>NW_024412388.1:49470246-49507120 GCF_014898765.1 Herpailurus yagouaroundi
GCAAGGGGAATGGAAGGGAATGGGCAAGGGGAATGGAAGGGAATGGGTAGGAAATGGTTGAAGGGGGATGGAAGTCAAGGCTTCCAGTTATGGAATGAATAAGTTACAAAAATGAATGATACAGCATAGAGAATATAGTCAATAGCATTGTAATACATTATATGGTGACCTGTAGTAGCTAAAGTTACGGGGAGTATAGCATACATACAGAGTTATCAAATCACCATACTGGATACCTGAAACTAATGCAATATGGTCATGTATACTTAAGTTTTTTAATGAAAAATGGAAAAAAAGCAAGCATAAAGAGTATTTTCTACTCATTAGCAAGACCTAGTTATTTATTTTTGCCCCTCCTAACTTTCATGTGTTTTGTTTTGGCACCAGGCTTGAGGAGTCTCTGAAATACAATGGCTCCTTTACACTAGGGAGATGTGGTCCTTGCTGAATTCTGTATCTGTGTGTGGTTCCAGCATCCCTTTGATAATTTTAAAGACCAATTTCTTTGCCAGGAGTGTTGGCCTTTCCTCTTTGGGAAAGGGAATAATGTGTGTTTGTGTGTGTGCGCGTGCGTGCGCATGTGTGTGTGTGCACACCAAGCACTGATTCTTATCGCAGATGACAAGACAGCCACACACTAGGTCAGTCATGAGGCTCCATCTTTAATGCTTCTAACTGTGAACATGAAGCTTGCCTCCTGTACATAAATCCATGATGAAAAAGACCATATGCTGTTATATATCAACATAAATTTCCCAAACAAATGTTCATATCTTTGCAGACACAAGGCTTCTGTTCCTCCATCCACAGTAGGGAAATGATATTTTTATACAGGCATACGGTAATAAGACCTAGTTACCTTCAAATTCTTGCACTTGTAGTTCACTGCCAACTGTTTCCTGCTCCACCACCAACAGGTGCTCTAGCATAAACCATTTGGATGAAGAGACATGCACCTAAAATGCTGTAAGCTGGTGATCCTGAAAAGCAACTCTTCTCTTAGAAGAAGTAACAGCTTCTCATAAATATCCAAGCCCTTTAATGATATGCTGAAAAGGTTGTGATCAAAGACCCCTGTATTTGATGAATTATGTAAAACACCAAATAGCTTCAAATATAATTTATTGCTCAGCTTTGTCTCAAGGTAGACCTAACTAAAGCACATGGTGTCAAAGTTAACCAAACCTGAAAAATAACATCAGAACCCTATCTTTTATGACTCCCAGATTATACCATGAATTCAAGGGGAAGGTACATGCATAGCAGAAGCAATGTGATAGAGATAAAAAAAAAATGTTTGACTTTAAAAATCATGTGTTCTAGTCATTTACCAGCCATATGAGCCTTGAGTAAGTCACTTAACTTCCTTGAATCTTTGGTTTTCTCATTGGTAGAGTGGTGATAACATCTCAACTTGTCTCACAAGTACTAAGTAATTTCTAGTTTATGTAACATCTCATCTCAGAAATCAACCCCTATTTTAGAACAGTTTCTTATGATCATCCTAACTATATAATATTTGATGAGGGTTTGAGGATCAAGGACTCTCCTACATTGTAGGTATAAAGCGTGTTGCTTTTATATGTAGAAAGCACTTTTACATATGTATAAATGTTCTAAAAGGTGTTTGGCATTTTGGGGGCAGAATGGACTTTAATTTTTTAAATTGCATATTCTTTGTACATGTATTACTTTTTAATGGTCAAAATGTCAGTCTTCTTGTAGATAAGGCTATAATTCAGAAAATGGTTTGAACCTTAGGGCAAAGTGACAGTAGGAGGAAGAAAGGTGCAGGACAACTTTCCAATATTTACGAGAGGGAAGGAATGCCCATTTTATGGGCTGAAGCAGGAAAAAGGAGAAAGAAAAATACTGTTTCCTATAAATGCTGCGTTTTTTTCCCTCAACTCATTGATTGTAACATTCCAGCCCAAGTCAATGCCCAGTGGACTATCTCCTTTGGAGGCAGAGGCCTGCAGGTTAGCAACAGACAATAGTGCTCATAGTATGGTTCTGCCACCTAGAGCAACCTCTGTTCCTGGGATAGTGGTGGTCAACTTAGCTTTTATCCCCAGAAGCAGAGCTCACTATTGTGGTGGTTCTCTAGGTGGTAATATTCACATGATACTCTGTGTGCCCCAACCTGTGTAGCCTATGCAGCAACCTTTCAGGCAGAAGGATCATGGATGTGGATCAGGATAGTATGCTAATTTTATTGACTAAAAGCCACACTGCACCCCAGGCTGGAAGTTTATTCCCTGTCCTGAGTCCCATTTTGAATTACTGCAGAAGCACATGGTCCAATATAGTGCACCAGAGGTTATATAGTAAGTCCAAATGATGGCAATACAAAAGTACAATTAAAACAGTGCCTGCAATACAAAACGTCCTCCAATTTGGGGAAGATGGATCAGTTATTAAATTCAGAGTGAAAGGAAATTCTAAAAATTAAATCACCAATTAAAGTCCAAAAAATTCAAGTCCAAATGTTTCCTTTCCTAAATGAATTTTTCATTTTAGGCTCAATCAATCATTGTTTCTTCAGTAACTGCAGTTTCTGAAGCTTTGATGTTGAATCATTACAACCCCAAGTTTCCCATGAACCTTACCTTTTGGACTATAAAGCACCAATAAGGTTCAAAAGCTTATTTAGGCACCAGAAGGGCATCTAAGAATTTTTACAATCTTGCATGCAAACCCCCAGTCCCAAAACAGTTATCCCAAGCAAAATGATGTTGACAGAGATAGGTGCATAGTACATTTTAAAACCACATTACCATCAACTACCTAAGACCATGGCCAACACTTGGTTTCATTGCAGCAATGACGTGAAATGATGTGTAGCCCATGAAGACTACAAGCAAAGCAATTGAAAGAGAGAGACAAAGAGGGGTTTTATTGTTACAGTATTAAAACAAAATAAAAACTAGTTTTTTTTTTAATTTTTTTTTTAACGTTTATTTATTTTTGAGACAGAGAGAGACAGAGCATGAACGGGGGAGGGTCAGAGAGAGAGGGAGACACAGAATCTGAAACAGGCTCCAGGCTCTGAGCGGTCAGCACAGAGCTCGACACGGGGCTCGAACTCATGGACCGCGAGATCATGACCTGAGCCGAAGTCGGACGCTTAACCGACTGCGCCACCCAGGCACCTCTAAAAACTCGTTTTAAAGTATGACTCTAAACTTGCTGAGAACTGTTGTCCAAAATGGTTAACAAAATGTAGAGTCAGAAGTTTTGGTGGATTTGAATTTCAGACAACTGGGACATTCCCTGGCTGATTTTCTTGAACTCAGTAATGCCTAACAAAGTGTTATCACACATTAGGTACCTTTTAAAATTCCCTGCAAAAAGCCTTGATCAGAATGTACCTCTGTATTAACAACTTCCTCATACCATTAGGATCAAGTTCAAAATTCTTAATGTTATTAGCCAAGTTTATGGATAGTCAAATCAAAGTTGAGAATCCTGACATGATCGCTAATTTTCCAGGCTTGTATGTCCCTCACTATCTCTACTCTTCAAATGTGCTCTGCTCCCCACCAGGCCTTTCAAGGTATCTCTGAATTATTATGTGCCAGCACTTTGACCATATTTTCATATCTCACTATTTAACCTTGATAATTATCCCCTGGGATGAACCTGAATAACCTTTTACCAATGAGGAAACAGGCTCAGAGAATAAAGTGACAACCCAAAATCACACGACCTGTCAGGAAAAGTGTGAGAATTTTCATGCAAAGTTAGAATTAACTGAAAGCCCATTCTCTTAGCTATTTTGCTACTGTGTAATGGGCTATAATAGCTGAGGCTTGGCACCAAAACATCTGTTATTTCTAAAATATAACTGCAGCACTCAGATCATACACTATACATATTAATTTTATTTAATTATAGTTAGTGCTGTATGTCTCGAATGGAGAAGAGTGCATTTCAGTTTCTAGCAACACAGCAGAATAGATAACCTGAAAACCCTATCACTGCAGAATACCTCCATACTCCCTTGAGCAAGGATGCTTTAAGTTGCTTAGTTTGGCAATAACATGTAGAAGGAATTAGAATAGTATCAAACAGGGTAAAAACAGTCTTACTACAAAATGTGTTTGTTTACTTTTCAATATTACAGACCCAGAAAGTTTTTCAAACTTTCCAGGTAATCTGTCTACTAGAAAACTGTGTGTGTTATGTGTGTGTGTATATATATGCATGCACGTGCTCAAATGTGTGCACACATAACCCACCTTGAAAGCAAAGTCTCTCCCTCTTTTTTAAATTAAGTATTGAGATGTCAGTTCTCTTATTTTGTTAATTTGAAAGATGCATCCTGTGCACCTTCCCAATTTGCATACCATTTTCCAGATTTCTCCTGCATTTTCTCCTGCATTTTCTAATTCTAACAAATGCATAATATACAGGATGCTAGGTAAAGGTCAGTAGATGGTACTATGAAAATATTTAAAAGAAAAATGTATTGCCTCCATCTGCTTATTAGCATATTATACAATATTCCACTTTATATCCTTCAGTGAGGGAGTCATGTGGGTCACTCTACACATTGGCTGGTAAGTGTATTATTCCTGCCAAATCATCCAGTTGAGATGGGAACATTAATTTATTTGAGCAGACGTGTATATATGTGGCTTTAACAAAACAGCCATATGCTGCTCCAATAATTAACGTAACAAAGAAAGCACACTTGGTGCCAGAATCTACCCTAGAACTTTAGAAAAGGACCACGGCGAATGTTCTGCAACCGGATTTTTGGGTGGCATTTCATTTGTTCTGATGACCTTCTACACCAGTCTAGACCAATACGTATTTATCCCAATTAAGTGTGAATTCTGTGATCTTTTGTGTTAACATTGGGATTCCTTCCTCTCTTTAACAGATTTTGACTAGGGGTTTTAGAGCATAGCTATAGTTCCTTGTACGTAGATTTTTTTCTTCTACCCAAAACCTTGTGAGGAGGGGTGTCTTGTCACCATCGTTAATAGATCTTACTGAGGTGGCTATGGTCCCAAGGCTAAGCCTCAGCTTTTTAAGTCTGATTTTCTCAGGGTTGCTGACATTATTTTTGTAAAATAAAAAGTATTCTACTATAAGTGTAATGTATACAGGACATTCAGAAATATATAGGGAGTAGAAAGATGGAAAACCCTTAACTGGACTACCCACTATTACTGCTGCTAAAATTTTTGTGCATTCATTACTGTAATGATTTTGTACAATTTTCCATTATCATATGGTCATGAATACATTATTATTTTTCTGTTAATATAAGTATATTCCCACACTATTATGAACTCCTAAACAAAAATTTTACTGGCTACTATAATGGAGACTATCATAACTTAAATATTTTCAGAGTTCTGTTATTTCCAATATTATGCTATAGTGATATATGCAAATGTTACCAAAATAGTACTTAGAGATACCTATTGTTTTTAGTTGCTGTGTGTCTTTCCAGAAATGTCAATTAATTTAGAAACATGTATGTATGTATATGTGTTTAACACAAATGGGCTCTTGACAGCCATATTCACCATCTTGTTATTTAAAAAAAAAATTAATGTTTATTTATCCTCGGGAGATAGAGCGAGAAAGAGTGAGCGCGCATGCATGAGTGGGGGAGGGGCAGAGCGAGAGAGGGACACAATCTAAAGCAGGTTCCAAGCTCTGACCTGTCAGCACAGAACCCTATGCGGGGCTCGAACTCACAAACTGTGAGATCATGACCTAAGCTGAAGTCAGATGCTTAATCGACTGAGCCACCCAGGAGCTCCTTCAACTTGGGATTTTTTTGAGGTGTAAATGAACATTATAATTTTTCACAGGCAGCATACTTTCCAGGTAGTAGCACAGAATCCAGAGTCAGGTTGTCTGAATTGAATTTTGCCTTAAGCATGTAATAGGTTAAATAATATACTAAGTTGCAAAGCTATCTACACCTCAATTTTCTAATCCATAAAATGAGGATAATAGTGCCTAATTTATAAAATTGTTATGAAAATTAAATGGCATGTAGTAAGCATTATACAGTTGTCTGTTAACTTCTTAAATCTCATTTCTAACAATAGTATAACATACCGTAAAAAGCTATATCACTATTTTATTCATGGGTATTTATTATCATAATCTATTTCATACAAAATCACAATAAACATCCTAGTAAATGTATCTTTTACCCATATGTGAATATATCTGTTGTATCTGTAGTTAAAATTTCTGAAAATAAAATTGCTGAGTCAAAAGATAAACATACATTTTAAAATTTAATAAGGATTGCCAAATTGCCTTCCACTAGGATCATACCAATTTTACTGCTACATTATGGAGTAACTATGTCCCTACTCTTTAGTTAACATTGGTTTTCCTAAGCTTCACATTCTTTGTTAACTCAGAAGGTACAATAAGTTATCTTGCTTTAACTTGCATTCCTCTAATGTGTGTGAGGTAACATCTACTCATAGATTTTAAGGCCAAATAGATTTTTTTTAAACTATAAGAACTATAGAATCATGCCCTTTATTTTTAAAAATTGATTTTTTTGGTAAAGTATGTTATAAATAATATTTTGTTTTAGGTGTTGAAAAAAATTCAATTAGTAATTGCCTTTTGTTTGTGATACTTATTTCAATGCACTATTTTTTAATGTATCTGGAGTCAGATTCAACTGACATTTTTTTAATAATTGGAATTCAGAATAGCCTTCCACAGTCTAAGGTTACTAAAGGTTACTGAGTTATCTAAGACTACTAAATAAAAATGCTACCAATTTTATCTTCTAGTACTTTTGCATTTATATGTATTTATTATATATGTATCTATTTAGAATTCATTTTTCATAAGATAATTAATGTAGAGATTTAAATATATATTTCTTCTAAAACTCTAGTTATTGTCCTGAATTGTCATTCTTATCAAATTTTTAAAAATTCCTATTTATGTGGGAATTTTCTGGATTCACTATTCTTTTCTGTTTTGTTCCTGTCTAAACTATTTTTAAGCTTAGAAAGCCTTCCACCTCTGGTAAGATTTTTAGAACTCATCTCTATTTTCCTTTGCATTTTTAAATTTTAAAATTTCACTTAGATCTTTAATCCACAGGAAATTTACTTTGAAAGATGTGAGATCCCCTAGGCCTTCCTCTTATTAATGTGCTAGGTCCATTTTTATTTCTCTAGACATGAAGAATACTAGGTCAATCAAATATTTTTCTTCCTCAGATTTTCCTTAACAGCATATATTTATCAGGGATCCTTAATATTATGCTTCAGATATACTGCTCAAGAAATACTGCTTTTCAGTCACAGGAATACTCAAATTCTAGAATCTAGGATTGCCATCCCTTTTTATGTTTCTTCAAATAAGAACTCCTAGTCTTATGAGCGGTGCTGGAAGGATGGAGGGATATAGACACATTGTTACTCTCGGTCTCTGCTTTTCCTTGGCTTCATACAATCCATGACAACTGAAGTTGTCTTCAGTTATAGGGTTTTCCTTGAGTGAATCAATTTACAGTGCAAGTGACGTATTTGAACTCCTTGGAGACAATTTACTTGTATTGGCTTTGCATACAAATGGACTCTAATAGACGAAAGAGCTAAATGTAAGACAGAAAACCATCAAAATCCTAGAGGAGAAAACAGGCAACCTCTTTGACCTCGACTGCAGCAACTTTCTAGGCATGTCTCTGCAAGCAAGGGAAACAAAAGCAGAAATGAACTATTGGGACCTCATCAAGATAAAAAGCTTTTGCATAACAAAGGAAAAAATCAACAAAACTAAAAGGTAATGGATACAATGGAAGAAGATATTTGCAAATGGCATACTGGATAAAGGGTTAGTATCCAAAATCTATAAAGAACTTCCCAAACTCAACACTAAAAAACAATCCCGTAAAGAAATGGACAAGAGGCATGAACAGACATTTTTCCAAAGAAGACATCTGGATGGCTAACAGACACATGAAAAGATGCTCAGCATCGCTCATCATCAGGGAAATACAAATCAAAACCACGATGAGATGCCACCTCACACCTGTCAGAATGGCTAACATTAACAACACAAGAAACAACAGATGTTGGTGAGGATGTGGAGAAAGGGGATCACTTTTGCACTGCTGGTGGGAATGCAAACTGGTACAGCCACTCTGGAAAACAGTATGGAGGCTTTTCAAAAAATTAAAAATAGAGCTACCCTACAACCCAGCAATTGCACTATTATGTATTTATCCAAAGGATACAAAAATGCTGATTCAAAGGGGGTACATTCACCCCAATGTTTATAGCAGTGTTATCAGCAATTATCAAATTATGGAAAGAGCCCAAATATCCATTGATGAATGGATAAAGGAGAGGTGGTATGTATGTATGCATGTGTGTGTGTGTGTGTGTGTGTGTGTATACACACTATTTGCAATATATACACACACACATACATATATGCGTACATATATGTATATGCATACACACACATACATACTGAATACAGTAACATATATTATATCATAACCCTCACCCTATCCCTATCTCTAACCCCTAACCCTATATTACTTACTTGGTGGTCAAAAAGAATGAAATCTTGCCATTTGCAGTGATATGGATGGAATTGGAACATATTATGCTAAGTGAAATAAGTCAGAGAAAGATAAATATCATATGATTTCACTCATATGTGGAATTTAAGAAACAAAACAGATGAACATAGGGGAAGGAAAGGAAAAAAGATAAAAACAGAGGGAGGCAAACCTTAAGAGACTATTAAATACAGAGAACAAACTGAGTGTTGCTTGTGGGATGTTGGGTAGGGGGATGGGCTAAATGGGTGATGGATATTAAGGAGGGCACTTGTTGGGATGAGCACTAGGTGTTATATGGAAGTAATGAATCACTAACTTCTACTCCTGAAACCATATTTACCCTATACATTAATTTGGATTTAAATAAAATTCAAACAAAAGCAATGGACTCTGGCATGTAGAAGTCACTCATTCACTCACAGGTTCATTCATTCAAGAAATACTTTTTAAACATATATTATGTCAGAAAACTACTCAGTATTGAAGATAAAATGGTGAATTAAACACACCCCTGCCTTCAAGCAGCTCACAGTATAAGAAAGGAGGCAGATGGTACAATACAAGAAGTTAAAAGACAAGTCAGGAGTAAGCACAAAGTGAAGAGGGTGGGCAGGCAAGGCATCCCTGAGGGAGTGATATCAATGCTGAGCCCAGGAGAATGAGTAGGACTTAATGAATTAATGGTGTGTGTGTGTGTGTGTGTGTGTGTGTGTGTGTGTGTGTGTGTGTGCGTGCGCGAGAGAGAGAGAGAGAGAGAGAGAGAGAGAGAGAGAGAAAGAGAGAGAGAACGTGTGTGCGCACGTGTGCACATACATGTGCATGTGCCTGAGGTGGGAGTGGGGGTGTTACAATGGTCTTCCAAGTACAAGATTAAAGAATAAATATTAATTGTTCATTCTAGTCATTCAATTGTCAAAGATCCTCACAACTATTTGCAATTCATGTTCCAGAGTGCCTTACATCTAGACATTCTTTACTCATAGGTTTGTTTTACCAAAATCACACTCGGAAGAAAGATGATCTGAGGAAGAGCTGGATGTTGACAAGGCATTTAACCCTTCTAACAGTTCTTTTTTAAACACAGTGTTTATTATCCTTATATATAGGTGACTAATTAGAACCCAGACTCAAAGACCAAACAGGTAGTAAATGGCAATGTCAGAATTTGAATACGGGTCTCTGGCCAACTTCATAATCCCATAGTTTTTCTCCTACCCACACTAAAGATCTCTTGTGATTTTAGAGGGTGACCTGGCACCTTATCTCAGATTCTAGGACACTCATATTGCAGTCTTCTTTATTACATTTGACAGACAAATGAAGATAATGAACTAGGTAGCAGTGTTTTTTATATTACAGCTTAGCACCTCAATCTTTACAGAATGAAGTGTATTTGAGGAAATGGGAAAAGTTTTCCTGCAAAATATATATTTCTTTCAACAATTTATAAATGACTTCCTATGATAGGTCTTCTCTAGAAATTATCATTTTTTTCCCTGAAAAATTATTCCCCAAAAGTGATTCAAACATGAGGTATACCATCTGGAAGTCCGCATTTTTGCCTTCATCAATTACAGTTGGCTTTTGCTGCTTTGGCAGAAATCTGAGTACAGTAACTTATTTGGATGGTAAAATATTTTTCTTTTCTCCAGTAATAAGACATCTTGAGGTAGCCCAAGGTTGGTGCAGGTTGTGGAGTAAGTCAATGAGAACTCAATCTTTCTACCTTCCATGATTTGAAAGGTGGCTGTTACACTGTTGGTCACTGGAGCTAAGTTCCAGGCAGAAATACACAGATGCCCAAAAGGCTGGTGCTAGCTGAATCTATCCCCTTTTATCAGGAGAATAATAATTTTCTCAGAACACCCAGTTAATGGACTTCAGTGTATGTCACATGGCCATTACAAGCAGCAAGACAACCTGAGCGTAGTCAAGCTTTTCAGATATGACCACACTGTGAAATCAGCACTGAAAAAAATCAGCTACCTAATCCCAGAAATGTGATGGTCTTAAAGAAAATCTCAATCATAAAAAAGTTGCTACCCTATTCCAAATAGGCACTGTGAAATCTATTAAAAGTTAAGAAAAGACATTTACCCGAGAGAAGAACAACAGTAGTAAATAACAGCATAAATCATTATAATACTTTTAGAGTTTTTAGTGAAAGCATAAAAGACATTGTAATTAAAGGAAAGAGCCTGGGTCTATGTTCCATTCCTTCCTAGCTATGTGATCTTAAAACATTCATAAAATCTCTCCCCTCAGGCAAGGGCAGTTTCATTGCCTCTAAATGATACCAGATCAATAAAAAAGAGGGCAAGAGAATTAAACCAGCATTTCACAGCAAAGCAAACATGAATGATCAATAAATCAGTGAAAGTATGCTCATCCTCGTTAGTAGGCTGGGTAATTCAAATTAAAACCGTAGTAAAACATCACTTTGTACCCATAAGATTGGCTAAGATTAAAATTTGGCAATTTCAAGTGTGGACAATGATGCAGCACAAGATTTGGCAAACTGCAGCCCATGGTCCAAATCTAACCTACCACCTGCTTTTGTATAGCTCATGAGCCAAGAATGCTTTTTAGAAATGTCAAAAAAGATTATTAGTCTTTCATGGAGAACCACTGCTCAATTATATCACTTGGTGCTAAAGCCTAAAGTATTTACTACCTGGCCTCTTACAGAAAAAGTTTGCCGACCTCTGTTGTGGAGCATGGGAATTCTCTTTCACTGCTAGCAGGAATAAAATGGTACAACTATCTAGTATTATGAATTGATACAAACTCCAGAACCTAGCAGTATCCTAGAGAAACTCTTGCCCATTCAAATAGCACTGTTTCTAACTGGGGAAAAAAATAGAACAAATCCAAATGTCTACTAATAGCACAGAATAATAAAGTGGCATCCAACACATTGTGAATATAGCTACCAAAACCACCGTGAGTCAGTCTCATAAAGAAGATGGTAAGCGAAAATATAAATTCTAGAGTGGCTCTGTCCAGTAGAAATGTGACACATATTTCACTTTAAAATTTCTAGTAGCCATATTAAAAACAAAGAAACAGTTTAAATTTTAGTAATATATTTCATTCAGACTAATATTTCACCCTAAAGCCAATATAAAAGTTATTTAGCATTATTTTTTTGTACTAAATCTTTGATATTTGGTGTACAAGCACCTGTGGTATACAATGTATATGCACAGGACATTGCAATTTGGACTAGTCACTTTTCACATGCTCAGGAGCTGCATGGCCATCATATTGAGCAGCACAGTTTAAGAAGATGCAAACAGGATAATTTCATTTACATTCCATCTTCAAAGGAGGCAAAACTAAACGTTATGCTACTTAAGGATACATATATGTGGTAAAACTACAAAGAAAAGTAAGGAAGTGATAATCCAAGATCCAGATGTCTGTGACATTGGGGGAAGGTAAGGGATTACAGAGATGGAGGGTTGGGTCTCAGGGGCTCAGAGGTGCTGATAATGTTCTATTTTATAAGTTGATGGCAGGTGTGTGGTTGGTTGGTTTTTAAAAAAAATATACATTATCATTATTTTGAAACTCTTTACTCTGTCTTTAAAAAAATATAAAAGTAAATCCCTGTATCAGATGCTTACCTCAGAGAGAAGTTATAATATAACTGCTGTACAAAAACTTTTTGAACAGTAGAACAGAATGTAAACAGACAAGTTAGTATCTATTATTGTTCCTTATAACTTTATAATTGGAAGGTCCATATGTGCAGAAGTTGCCACAAGATAGTGACTTTAAATAGAGAGAACTGAGCAATACAAGAGAATGTAAACTGTTAGTTGATACCCACAAAACAGAAGAGGAGAAATGGAAAAAATCAATAAGGAAGAAAGAAATCTGCATAAGTGGCAACAGAGACATGTGCAAGTCTTGAAGGGTGACCAGCTGTTGCATCTCTGAGATTTGTCAAAAAAGACTTGTGGGGGAGAGTCACTTGACAGGAAGCTGTCACAGAGGCCTGGGAGGGAATCAGGGAGGTGATATCCTTCAGGGTGGGATGGAGAGCAGTAAACTATACTGGGAAAGAGCCCCAGGCAGATGCGGTACTCGAAGCAGGTCTTAATCTGCTGCACAGACTGTCTACACACACAGAGTTTCAATTGGCAGCAAGAGCACATGCTTGGCAGAGTCAAAGCGGCTTCTTTTTCTGGCTCTGCCACTCTCCCATTTTACCATTTTCAGTAACTGGCTTGAGGCAGAAGAAATGAGCTCTCTGCAGTGTTTCTTTCTCTTCTAAGATGAGGTGATGAGAGAGTCTGAGTGTGCATAGCCCTGTAACAGGAGCAGGGAGCTATGTGGATACGAAGTGAGCCTGTCCTGTAACCTATCTCTCATTATATGTGTATGAGAAGGTAGAAGAGTGAAATCAGGGACGAAGACCTGGCCAGGTCTTCCCAAACAATCTCCCATAGAAGTATTCAAAAGGGGGTAGAAAACAGTGTCCCTTTGGAAGATCACATGTCCCTACAGCTACTGAGTCTCCAGAAATGGAGTTAAATTTCGTTCAGGCTGTGGTCTGAGAGCACACTGGCAGCCATGCAAAAAGAGAACAAAAATAACTTCTTTGATAATTACTATAAAATGCACATGATAAAGAGTTCCTCAAATAGGTACAAAGGTGCCTTCGGGTAAAGTTTGAGGGTTCCTTGGGAATATTCATTCATAACATCTGCAAAACAACTGATATAATTTAGCACCAAGCCCTCCATCTGCAAGCTCATAGCTTCCACGACTTTTGCTTCTTGGTGTCTCACAAAAGCTAAGAAAGGGACTGAATCAAGACAGGTATTCAGCAAAAGAGAGTTAATAAAATCCCTACATAAACATGAACAAATGTGCACTGTCACCTGGTATATTTGATAAGGCCCCATGTATGCCAAGTGTGTTGATTTGAGTTCTTTTTAATCTTTCAGATTTCAAAGTTCATGTTTGTCCCACTGCATCATGCTATCTACTAATTTTATTGAATATAAACATAGTGCAGGTGTTTACAAATACTTAATTTAATCCTGCAACTTCTTTTAAGGCACAATTTTCTTTCCCTTCCCAGCCTAGGTAACAGAACACTTGTTGGAGCCACTTCTAACACTCTCTATCCACTTTGCTATCACCATATACCCCACCCTGATATTATCCCATGTAGACTCACTACCCTCAGCCTGCCAACCTCAGCAGGCTTCCCTCTAAAGTAACTCTTGTCCCACCACACCTACCAGGCAGCCTGGCTGGGACAACACCACTCCAGTGACTGCTTCCCTGAGGAGGAGAGGAGAAAATGCCACACATAAGCACAACCACAATTCCTGTAGCCAAGCCTCTCAGTTGGCTACACAAGGAGCAAGCCCTGCCCGTTGGTGTGCCTGCAGCTGTGGAGGGGAAGCTAATTGCAGACAGCTAGGCTGACTACTGGCCCTACCCACCAATGAACCCAATGCTGCCTTAGCTAGGCCTCTCAATAGCACAAGAAACAAGCTCTACCCAGTGCAGCCACAGTAGGCAAAACAGGTCATTGAGCTGACTGGGCTGAAGGCAACCATGGCTCAGCCACAACAGAAAATCACTCACAGTCCACAAAGGGGATGACCCAGGAATGTCTGGTTTTAGAGATCAGAGGAAATGCACTACAGGGCTCCACAGAACCTCTTCTGCACAAACCCACTACTTTCAAGACCAGGAGAGATAACTGACCTCCCTAATACATAGAAACAAACACAGATAATTGGGTAAAAAGAGAATACAGAATATGTCCCAAGTAAAAGAACAAAAAGCTAAATTGGAAAAAATATACATAAAATGGAAATAAGAAATATGCCTGATAAAGAGTTCAATGTAATAGTTATAAAACTACCAGACTTGAAAGAGTGGATGAACTCAGATCTCAGAATTTCAACAAAGAGATAAAAAATAGACAAAAGATCCAGTCAGAGCTGAAGAATAACTAAAATTTTAAAAATACACTAGAAGGAATCAACAGCATATTAAAGGCTAGAGAAGAATGGATCAGTGATCTGGAAGACAAGGTGATGGAAAGCAAAAAAAAAAAAAAAAAAAAAAAAAAAAAAAAAAAAAGAAAAATAAGAATAGGTTAAGGGAACTCTGTGATATCACCAAGTGTAATAACATTAGCATTAAACCCAAGGAGGTCCACACCAAAACACATAATAATTAGAATGGCAAAAAGTAATAATAAAGAGAGAATCTTTAAGCAGCAAGAGAAAAGGAAATAGTTACAAACAAGGGAAGACCCATAAAACTATCTGCTGGTTTTTCAAAAGAAGCTTTGCAAGCCAGAAGGAGGGAGTGACATGATATATTCAAAGTGCTGAAAGGAAAAATGTACAACAAAGATTACTGTACCTGTCAAGGTTATCATTCATTATTGAAGGACACATAGTTTCCCAGACAAACAAAAGTTAAGTGTATTATCACCAAACTAACTTTAACAAATGTTAAAGGGAATTTTTTAAGTGGAAAGAAGAGGCCATAACTACAAATAAGAAAATTATGGGAGAAAAAATTTCATAGCAAGCATATAGTAAGGGCTTGAGATTATTTATAAAGCCAGTATGGAGATTAAAGCACAGAAGTAGTAAAATCAATTATATCTACAAAATTAACTCAATGAATAACCTTAAGATTTTTAAACATGTAAAATATAACATCATGGACATAAAACATGAAAAGGGGAGTAAAAATTTAATGGTTTTAAACTCAATAGGAATCACATATCAAAAACCAATAATAGACCCACAAAAAGTAAAGAGAAAGGAATCCAAGAATAACACTAAAGAAAGCTATCAAATACATGTGAAGGCAGCAAGAAAAAGGAACAGAAAAAGCTGCAAAAATAATTAGCAAATGGCAATATATACAAACCTAGCAATAATTATTTTAAACATATATGGAATAAATGTTCCGATCAAAAGACATAGGGTGACTAAACGGATGAACAAGATAAGACCCATTTGTATGCTGCCTACAGGAAATTAACTTCAGATTTAAAGACACATAGAAACTGAAGATAAAAGGACAGGAAAAGATATTCCATGCAAATGGAAGCAAACAAACGCAACTAAAAACCAGTCAGGGTAGCGATACTTATAGCAAACAAAAGAGATTTTATTTTTTTTTAATTTAAATTTTAGTTAGCCAACATACAGTGCAATATTCATTTCAGGAGTAGAATTCAGTGATTCATCACTTACATACAATACCCAGTGCTCATCCCAACAAGTGCCCTCCTTAATACACATCACCCATCCAGCGCATCTCCCACTCACCTCCCTCTATAAGCCCTCAGTTTGTTCCCTCTAGTTAAGAGTCTCTTGTGGTTTGTTTCCTTCTCTCCTCTTCCCGTCCCTTCCCATATGTTCATCTCTTTTGCTTCTTAAATTCCATATGAGTAAAAGAACGAGGTATTTGTCTTTCTCTGATTAACTCATTTCACTTAGCATAATATATCCCAGCTCCATCCATGTCATTGCAAATGGCAAGATTTCGTGCTTTTTGATGACTAATATTCCCGTGTGTATGTGTGTGTATACATACATACACACACACACACACACACACACACATACATACACACCACATCTTCTTTATCTATTCATTACTTGATGGACATTTGGGCTCTCTCTATAGTTTGGCTATTGTTGATAATGCTGCTATAAACATTGGAAGGCATGTACCCCTTTGAATCTGTATTTTTGTATTGTCTGAGTAAATGACTAGTAGTACAATTGCTGGATCGTAGGGTAGTTTTCAGTTTTTTGAGGAACCTCCGTACAGTGGCTCCAGAGTGTGGCTGCACCACTTTGCATTCCCACCAGCAGTGCAGGAGGGTTCCCCTTTATCTACATCCTCAGCAACATCTGATGTTTCTTGTGCCAATTTTAGCCATTCTGACAGGTGTGAGGTGGCATCTCATTGTGGTTTTGATTTGCATTTCCCTGATGATGAGTGGCGTTGAGCATCTTTTCATGTGTCTGTTGGCCATGCAGATGTCTTCTTTGGAAAACTGTCTATTCAAGGCAAAAGAGACTTTTAAGAAACGATAGTAGCAAGAGACAAAGAATTATATAATGACAAAGAGATCATTCAACAGGAGGACACAACAATTGTAAACATACATGCACCAACAATGGAGTATCTAAATACACAAAACAAACATTACCAGCCCTAAAGCAAGAAATTGGCATTAACCCAATAATAGTAGTGGAATTTAGATCCCACTGACATCAATATATAGGTCATCCAGACAGAAAATCTATAAAGAAATAATGGCTTTGAATGACACATTAAACTGATGGACCTAATATATAGAACATTTCACCCCAAAAACTGCAAAATATACATTCTTTTTACATGCACATGGAACATTGTCCATAATAAATTACATATTACACCACAAAACAAATCTCAACAAATTTAAGAACTGTAATCATATCAAGAATCTTTTCCTACCACAACATGAAACTAGACATCAATTACAAGAAAAAAACTGGGAGGGAAAACCCCCAAATATGTGGAAGCTAAACAACATGCTACTAATTCAACCAATGGGTCAACTAAGAAATCAAAGAGGAAATCCAAAAGTACATAGAGACAAATGAAAATGAAAACACAACAATCCAAAATCTTTTGGACCTAGAAAAGGTAGTCTTCCCTTCTAAGAGGGAAACTTATAGCAATACAATTTTACCTCAAAAAAAAATTAAAAAAAAAAAAACAAGAAAATCTCAAACAATATAATCTTACACCTAAAAGAACAAGAAAAAAAAAGCCAAACATTAGTAGAAAGAAGGATATAATATAGATTAGAACATAAATAAATTGAACAAAGACTAAAAAGAATACAGAAAAAATGAAACCAAAATATGGTTCTTTGAAAATATAAACAAAAATGATAAACCTTTACCAGACTCATCCTCCCCCCAAAGATTTAAAAAAGAAAGAGAACTCAAATACAATAAGAAATGAAGGAGAAATGACACCACCACAGAAATACTAAGAATTACAAGAGAATACTGTTTAAAGAAAACTATATGCCAACAATTTGAACAACTTAGAAGACATGGATAATTTTCTAGAAACCTACAATCTTCCAAAACTGAATCAAAAACAAAATTGGAACAGATTATTATAAAGTTGAATTGGTGATGAACAAATTCCCAGTAAACAAAAGTTCCAGATAAAATGGTTTCACAGGGTGAAATGAATTCTACCAAGTGTTTAAAGAAGAGTTAATATCTATTCTTTTCAAACTATTCCAAAAAAATAGAAAACAAAATTCTCATATTCATTCTATGGGCCAACACTACTCTGATACCAATACCAGATAAAGACACTGCAAAAAAGGAAAACTATAGGCCAATACCTCTGATAAACATAGATGCAAAACACTCAACAAAATATTAGAAAACCACACTCAACTATATAATAAAAAAGTTAAAAACGGTCAGGTGGGATTTATTCCAGGGATGATGCTGTAGTTCAATATTCCCAAATCAAACAATGTGATACATCCTATTAACAAGAGGAAGGATCAGGGTTCCTGGGTGGCTCAGTCAGTTAAGCATCTGACTCTTGATTTCAGCTCAGATTATGATCTCATGGTTCACAAGATAAAGCCCTGGGTTGGGTTTTGTGCTAATAGCATGGAGGCTGCTTGGGGTTCTCTCTTCCCTCTCTCCCAGCCCCTACCCTGCTCTCATTCTCAAAATAAAAAAAAACATTAAAAAAAGAGGAAGGATAAAAAGCATATAGCCATCTCATTACATGCAGAAAAAGTATTTAACAAAATACACACTCATGATAAAAACTCTGAACAAAGTGAGCTTACAGGGAACATACCTCAATGAAATAAAGGTCGTAAATACCAAAACCACAGCTAACATCATACTCAATGGTGAAAGAGTGAAATATTTTCCTCTAAAATCAAAACAAGAATATCTACTCTCACCACTTTTATTCAACATAGTAGTGGAAGTCCTAGAAGCAGCAATTGGATAAGAAAATAAATAAATAAAAGGGATCCAAATCGGTAAGGAAGAAATAAAATCACCACTATTTGCAGATGAAAGGATACTGTAAAAAAAAATACTCAAGACTTCACCAAAAAACTATTAGAATAAGTGAATTCAGTAAAGTTTCAGAATATAAAACTAATATGCAGAAATTTGTTGTTTCTATACACTATTAATGAAGTAGCAGAAAGAAAATGTAAGAAAACAATTACAGCAAAGAGAATACAATACCTAGGTATAAATTTAACCAAGAAGGTGAAAGACCTGTATTCTGAAAACTGTAAGACATTGATGAAAGAAATTGAAGATGACACAAACAAATGGAAATATATCCATACTCGTGGATTGGCAGAAGCTTGTTAAAATGTCTGTGCTGTTCAAAGCCATCTACAGATTCAATGAAATCCCTATCAAAATACCAACAGCATTTTCAATGGAACTAGAATAACGTTAAAATTTGTATGGATCCACAAGACTGAATAGTCAAAGCAATCTTGAGAAAGAAGAACAAAGCTGGAGCTATCACAGTCCCAGATTTCAAAGTATACTACTAAATTATAGTGATCCAAACAGTATGGTACTAGCAAAAATAAACACATAGATCAATAGTATATGATTCAGACCTCAGACATAAACCCACATGTATATGGTCAATTGGTGACAAGGAAGGCATGAATATATATGAGGTAAAGAGTCTCCTCCCCATAAAATGATGTTGGGAAAACTGGACATCTACATGCAAAAGAATGAAACTGAGCCACTTTTACACAATACACAAAAATAAACTCAAATTGGTTTAAGATGTATATGTGAAACCTGAAACCATGAAACACCTTAAAGGAAACATAGGCAGTAAACATTTGGACACTGGCCTTAACCAATGTCAGCATATTTATGAATATGTCTCCTCAAGCAAGGGAAACAAAAGCAAAAACAAACTATTGTGATTACACCAAAATAAAATCCTTCACACAGCCAAGGAAACCATCAAAAAACCCACAAAATGACAATCTATTGAATGAGACAAGATATTTGCAAATGATATATCTGATAAGAGTTAATATCCAAATGCATAAAAACCTATACAACTCTACACCAAAAACATCCAATTAAGAAATGAGCAGAGCTCAAAGAGACAATGTTTTGCAAAGAAGACATACAGATGGCCAGCAGATATATGAAAAGATGCTCAACATTACTAATCATCAGGGAAATGCAAATCAAAACCACAGTGAGTTATTACCTCATAGCATTTAGAATGGCTAGTATCAAAAACCCAAGAAATAACAAGTTTTAGTGAGGATGTGGAGAAAAAAGGAACCTTCATGCTCTATTGGTGGGAATGTAAATTGGTGCAGCCACTGTGGGTAACAGTATGGAGTTTTCTCAAAAGTTAAAAATAGAAATACCGTATGATCCAGTAACTCCACTATTGGCTATTTACCTGAAGAAAACAAAAACACATGCATTCAAAAGATGCATGCTCCTCTATGTTTACTGCAACATTATTTACAATAGCTAAGATACGGAAGCCACCCAAATGTCCATTGATAAATGAGTGGAGATGTTGTACGCATACACAATGAAATATTATGCAACCATTAAAAAGAAGGAGATATGCCATTTGTGACAATATGGATGGACCTAGAGGGAATTATTTTTAGAGAAAAAAGTCTGAGAAATATAAATACCATGTAATTTCACTTATACGGGTAATGTAAAAAACAAAACAATGAACAGACTCTTAAATACAGAGAAGAAACTGGTGGCTAACAGAGAAAGGTTGGGTGAGGGAGTGATTGAAATAGGTGAAGGGGTTCAGGAGATACAAACTTTCAGCTATAAAATAAATAAGTCATAGAGATGAAAAGTACAGCAATAAGGAATATAAAGTCAATAATATAATATGTTATATGGTGACAAATGGTGACTACACTTATTGTGATGAGCATTGAGTATTGTACACAATTGTTGAGCCACAATATTATACACCTGAAACTAACATTGTGTGTCATCTGTATTTCTATCTAAAAAAGGTGAAAACTACTGCCCACCATTAGAGAAAACCTATAGGTTCAGTAATTGAAATATCAGAGACGCTATCAGAGATGATCATTTCAGCAAACAATTTTATGTGTTTCAAAGCATCTATCTACTACCTATTTTCACTTTCCTTTTTCTTTTCCCCTAAAAATATTCCTCTGGGCCTTGGCATGGAACTAATATCTGTATTTTTTCCTATTCAACTTTTTCCAAGTCAAAGTATCATTAGTATAAGATTAGGGAGGTGGGATCGAGATGTTGAAATCAAAGTAGCAATTCTAGGGGAAAAACAAAAAAACTTCAGAATGAAGCTCCTGAAAAATCATTTTTTCTAGCCCACTATGGAAAATCATGCCACTGTAACAAGGCACATTTTCCACATTGAAGGAAAATTATTGATATCCTCTCTGTCTTACACACACACTCACAAGAAGATAAGATATTCTTCCACATTCTAAAATATACTCAAGAAACACTGTGTTTCTTTCCCTACAGCATGCTTCTAATTACAATTCAAGTAATACTATTCTGGCTCAAACTTTCGCTTCTCTTGACATAGTACAATTTCACATTAGTAGTGACTCATTAGGATAGAAGTTAGATTTTTTTTTTTTTAAGTCCTGCTCCTTTCCTTCACCTAAACCAGGAATGATTTGAGCTCATTGACTTGGCTATTTCAAGAAACTTATATTTACAGGGGTTTACTATTACTAGAGATCTCCAAATATATTCAGGACCATTACCTTCACTAGGACTCTTTGGGAGCATTCTTGAATTTTGGCAAAGCTAGGCTTGGTTGTGCCTGCCTCTACCATTAATTTTGCTTTCATCACACACACTCTTGGAATAAAGGGAAAACAGAAAAAAATGAGGTTCACAGATAGGTCAGTCCTGGATAATTTGGTGAAGTAATTATCATCCAGAAGAGGCCACGTAGTGCAAGAAACATAACCTGGACGTGGAGCCAAAATTGCAGGAGTCAGGGGTTTCCTGACCTGCTATTCTACATGTCATGTATGAGTTCATTCACCTGCAACTACCACATGGTATTGTATTTGCTTAATTATCTGTGTTCTCCACTGGACTGTGAATTCCATTATGACAAGATCCATGTGTGATTCGTTCAGCATTGATTCCCCAGCCCCAACTAAAGAACCATTCTTATTAAGAACCCTAGGCTTCCATGAAACACAGTTCAACCAGGCATTGAAAGGAGTTACCCAGAAATGGCCTGAAATGACTGTAACCAACTGTGCAACTGTTGGCAAGAAGCTTTATCTCCTCTGCATGTACATCTTTAAAAAGAGGTCACTGATATGGACCCACCATATTTCAAAGAGGTATGGTGAGAATCAAGCCAGTGTGAGCGAAGGAGCAGTAGATATTCAAACATGCTAAGCAAGGGAAAGGTCTTATCTCCCCATGAATCTTTTATTTGGAATACCTAACAGAAGATGTAGTGATTGCATCTGGCATCCTTTAAAGTTCATTCCAACATTGAAATCCTATGATTCTATATTTCTAGATAAGCACTCTTGGAGTTACACATGTCTAGGTATCTTGATTGATGCATAAAGAAGAAATGTCTAAAAACATTTCTTTGAGAGGAAAGGACTCAAGATCGTGCAGGAATAGGGATACCCTAAGCTTGCCTTGTCCCTCAAACACATCTAGATAAGTATCAAATAATTTTGAACACCCAAGAAATCAGTCTGAGGACTGAGAGCACAAAAATGCACAACTAGGGGCGCCTGGGTGGCGCAGTCGGTTAAGCGTCCGACTTCAGCCAGGTCACGATCTCGCGGTCCGTGAGTTCGAGCCCCGCATCGGGCTCTGGGCTGATGGCTCAGAACCTGGAGCCTGTTTCCGATTCTGTGTCTCCCTCTCTCTCTGCCCCTCCCCCGTTCATGCTCTGTCTCTCTCTGTCCCAAAAATAAATAAACGTTGAAAAAAAATTTTTTTTAATAAAAAAAAATGCACAACTAGACGTAAAACAAAATAAAACAAAACAAAAATACTACATGGTGGAAGATAGGAATTGCCTCAGAGAACCCAGATTGCCTAGAGAGGGGTAAGAGAAGAAGGAAGATTGAAAGTGCACACAGAGAATTTCACAAGAAAAAGCCTTCCCCCAAAACTACTGACTGGGAAAAGGCGAAGGGCTGAATACTGCAAATTTTCATAAACAGTGGAGCAGAGTCTGAAGCTTTAGAGGTCTGTGCCATTGCCCAGGTTGCAGCTGGCTGGCTTAGTGGTCCTCTGGAAGGCAAAGAAGACACAGACCCAGGAGCAGACAGGATGGATTGAGGATCCCCTGGGTCATGCAAGGAGAAGCAGCTCCCCTTCTTGAAGTGCATTTGGGAGAGAGGGAACAGTCCCTCTGGGGGGCAAAAGACCCTGTGGGCACCATTGAGCTGTCCCATTCACTAACGTAGGAATGGGGATGCTGTCTGAGGGCAGTGAGCCTTGGTGATGGCTTTCTGCTGAGCTTTACCATAAACTCTGAAACACACAGTGACACAACCAATTTCTTGGACAAGCCAGCATCAACCACAGCACAGTGAAACCCTGCCCCAGAGGACTGGCATGGGTCTGCACGACATGGGTCTCTGAAATTTGGAGTTTTGAAACCCAGCAGCATGCCTGAGGTAAAACACATGTGTGCTGTGCTGCCTGGCAGGCAGACAGCTCAGAGGCAGGCAGGGTGAAGTCAGAGACCTGGCCGATGCCAGGGACACAAGAGAGGTGATTGGTCTTTTGTGAGGGCTTCCTGAAGAGTGGTGAGCATGAGCTCCCCACTCCCAGGATGAGAGAGTGGGACAATACCATTTCACCCTGCACATCAGCACTGACCAACTTCAGTGAGAAAAACACCACCACCAAGTCAAGGATGAAGCTGCTTACACCAAGCCCTGACCACCTGTGCCCTGCAGGTGCATCTCCACTTGGGCAAGTCCTCCTGAGAATCAGTGCAGCAGGCCCCACCTTAGAACAAACCCCTCACAGGCACCAAATTGACTCCTTATATAATGCTACAAAGCTTCAGCTCTAGGGGAGATAGGATCTATATTTCTCTGTTTTTTTCACCCCTTGGGTTACATAAAGAGCAATTTTTTCAATTTTAAAATTGTATTTATTTTATTTTGCTTTTTATTTTTTTGGATCTAGCTACTTTTAACAAGAATACCAAAACATACCTATGATTTCGCTTTTTTGTTTTTGACCTTGACAATATGACAAGCTGGGAGAACTCACTCCAAAAGAAAGAAGAGGAAGTGATAGCCAAGGATTTTATCAGTACAAAGGTAAGTAATAAATCTGAACTAGAATTTAAAACAATTATAAGGATACTAGCTGGGCTTGACAAAAGCAGAGAAGACAGTAGAAAATCCCCTACTGCAAACATAAAAGAATGAAAATCTAGTCAGGCTGAAATTAAAAATGCTGTAACCGAGATGCAAACCCAAATGGATGTCATGCCAGTGAAGATGGATCACTCAGAGGAATGAATCAGTGATACAAAAGATAAAATTATGTAAAATAATGAAGCTGAAAAGAAGAGGGAAAGAAAGGTGTTGGATCACAAATGTAGACTCAGGGAATGGAGTCACCCCTTAAAGCATAATAACATTCATATTGTAGGAGTCCCAGAAGATGAAGAGAGAAAAAAGGGGCAGAAGATTTATCTGAGAAAATTATACTGAAAACTTCAATAATCTGGGGAAGGAAACAGACATTGAATTCCAAGAATCACAGAAGGTGTCTATTAAATCCAATAAAAGTTGTCCATCACCAAGGCATATCATAGTCAAATTCGCAACCTACATAGGGGAAAAATCCTGAAAGCAGCAAGGGAAAAAAATGTCCTTAACCTATAGGGAAGACAGATCACTTTCACAGATCTATCCACAGAAACTTGGTGGGCCAGAAAGGAGTGGCATGATATGTTCAATGTGAAGAATAGGAAAAAATTCAGCCAGTAATACTTTATTCAGCAAGTCTGTCATTCAGAATGAAAGGAAAGGTAAAGAGTGTCCAAAACAAAAACTAAAGAAGTTCATGACCACTAAACCAATCCTGGAAGAAATATTAAAGGGGGTCTTTGAGTGGGGAAAAAAGGACCAAAAATAACAAAGACTAGAAAGGAACAGAGAGCATCACCAGAAACACCAACTTTACAGGTAACACAAAGTCATTAAATTCATACCTATCAATAATCACTCTGAATGTAATAAAAAGACATAGGGTGAGACATATCAGAATGGATAACAAGACAAGACCCATCTATATGTTCTCTAGAAGAGACTAGACCTACATCACCTGAAGATTGAAAGTGAATGGATGGAGAACCATCTATCATGCTAATGGATGTCAAAAGAAAGCTGGAATAGCCATACTTTTTTCAGACAAACTAGATTTTAAACCAAGACTGTAACAAGAAATTAAGAAGGGTATTACATCATACTTAAGGGGTCTATCCATCAAGAAGATCGAACAATTATAAATATTCATGCCCCCAACTTGAGAACACCCACATATATAAATCAATTAATAACAAACATAAAGAAACTCATAAATAATATGAGTTTAACATCCCACTTACAACAATAGATCATAAAAGCATAAAATCAACAAGGAACCAATGGCTTTGATAGAATGGGACAGAGGGACTTAACAGATATATTCAGAACATTCCATCTTAAAGCAGCAGAATACACATTCTTTTCAAGTGCACATGTAACATTCTCCAGAATAGATCACATACTGGGTCACAGTCCTCAACAAGTATGAAAAGACTGAAGTCACACCATGCATATTTTCAGACCACAATACTATGAAACTTGAAATCAACCACACACACAAAAAATGCAAAGACCATAAATATAAATACATAGAGGTTAAAGAACATCATACTAAAGAATGAATGGGTTACCCAGGAAATTAAACAAGGAATTTAAAAAGTACATGGAAGCAAGTGAAGATGAAAACACAACAGTCCAAACACTTTTGGGATACAGCAAAGGTAATCTTAAAGGGAAATATATTGCAATACAGGACTACCGCAAGCAGCAAGAAAAAATCTCAAGGAACTAGAAAACGAACAGGAACTAGAAAAGGAACTACAGGAACTTCTACAGGAACTAGAAAAGGAACTAGAAATCTACACAGGAACTTCTACAGGAACTACTACAGGAACTTCTACAGGAACTAGAAAAGGAACAGCAAAAACAAGCCTAAAGCAAGCAGAAGAAGGGAAATAATTAACATTAGAACAGGAATAAATAATATACATACAGCAACAAAAACAGTAGAATAGATCAATGAAACTAGGAGCTGGTTCTTTGAAAGAATTAATAAAATTGATAACCCCCTAGCCAGACTTTTCAAAAGGAAAAGAGAGAGAGGACCCAAATAAATAAAATCATGAATGAAAGAAGAGGGAGGGATCACAATCAACACCCCAGAAATGCAAATTATATGTGAATATTATCAAAAATTATATGCCAACAAACTGGGCAATTTGGAAGAAACGGACAAATTCCTAGAAACTTAAAAACTACCAAAACTGAAACAGAAAGAAATAGAAATCTTGCACAGGCCATAACTGCAAAGAAATTGAATCAGCAATCAAAAATCTCCCAAAGGGGAGCCTGGGTGGCTCAGTCAGTTAGGCATCCAACTTCAGCTCAGGTCATCATCTCATGGTCTGTAAGTTTGAGCCCCATGTTGGGCTCTGTGCTGACAGCTAGAGCCTGGAGCCGTCTTCAGATTCTGAGTCTCTCTCTCTCTCTGCCACTCCCCCACTTGGGCTCTGTCTCTTTCTCAAAAATAAATAAACATTAAAATTTAAAAAAAAATCTCCCAACAAACCGAAGTCCAGGGCCAGAAGACTTCCCAGAGGAATTCTACCAGACATTGAAAGAAGAATTAATACCTATGCTTCTCAAATTGTTAAAAAAAAATAAAATAGAAATGGAAGGAAAACTTCCAAACTCATTCTATGGGGCCAGCATTACCTTGATTCCAAAACCAAATAAAGGCTGCACTAAAAAGGAGAATTATAGGCCAATATCCCTGATGAACACCAATGCAAAAATTCTCAAGGAAATACTAGCCAATCAATCTAACAGTACACTAAAAGAATTATTCACCACGATCAAGTAGCATTTATTCCTGGGCTGCAGGAGTGGTTCCATATTCACAAATCAATCAACAATATACACCACATTAATAAAAGAAAGGACAAGAACCATATGATCCTGTCATTAGATGCAGAAAAAAAAGCATCTGACAAAATAGAGCATCCATTCTTGACAAAAACTCTCAATGAAGTAGGGATAGAGGGAACATACCTCAACATCATAAGGGCCATGTACAGAAGACCCACAGTTAATATCCTCAATGGGGAAAAACAGAGAGCTTTTCGCCTACAGTAAGGAACAAGACAGGGATGTCCATTCTCACCATTACTATTTAATTACTGGAAATCAGCCTCAACTATCAGACAACAAAAAAATAAAAAGCATCCAAATTGGAAAGGAAGAAGTCAAAATTTTACTATTTATAGATGACATGATGCTCTATGTAGAAACGCCAAGCGATGCCACCAAAAAAATTGCTAGAATATATGAATTATATAAAATCAATGTACAGAAATCTGTTCCATTTCCATACACCAATAATGAAGCAGCATAAAAAGAAATCAATGAATCAATCCCATTTACAATTGCACCAAAAACTGTAAGATACCTAGGAACAAACCTAACCAAAGAGGTAAAAGATCTGCATGCTGAAAACTATAGAAAAGTTATGAAATAAATTGAAGAGGACACAAAGAAATGGAAAAGCATTCTATGTTCATGGATTGAAAGAACAAACATTGTTAAAAGCTCTATACTACAAAATGCAATCTACACATTTAATGCAATCTCTATCAAAATACCCCAAGGATTTTTCACAGAGCTAGAACAAGCAATCCTAAAATTTATATGGAAACACAAAACACCTTGATAGTCAAATCAATCCTGAAAAAGCAAAGCTGGAGGCATCACAAATCCAGACTTCAAGCTATATGACAAACCTGTAGTCATCAAGACAACATGGCACTGGCATAAAAACAAATACATAGGTTAACAGAATAGAAAACCCAGAAATAGACGCACAACTATATGGTCAACGAATCTTTGACCTACCAGGAAAAAATATCCAATGGAAAAAAAGACACTCTCTTCAACAAATGTTGGGAAAATTGGACAGCAACATGCAGAAGAATGAAACTGGACCACTTTCTTATACCATACACAAAAATAAATTCCAAGTGGATGAAAGACCTAAATGTGGGACAGGAAGCCATCAAACTCCTAGAGGAGAACTCAGGCAGTAACCTCTTTGGCCTTGGCTGTAACAACTTCTTACTAGACATATTGTCAGAGGCAAGGGAAACAAAAGCATACATGAACTACTGGTACTTCATCTAGATAAAAAAGCTTCTGTACAGTGAAGGAAGCAATCAACAAAACTAAAAGGCAGCCTGTGGAATGGGAGAAGATATTTTCAAATGCAAGATTGGATAAAGGGTTAGTATCCAAAATCTATAAATAATTTACAAAACTCAACGCCCCAACAACAAACAACCCAGTTTTAAAATGGGCAAAAGACAGGAATATACACTTTTCAAAAGAAGAAATCCAAATGGCTAACAGACACATGAAACGATGCTCAACATCACTCATCATCAGGCAAATATAAATCAAAACCACGATGAGATACCACCTCACACCTGTCAAAATGGCTAAAATTAACAAGTCAAGAAACAACATGTGTTGGTGAGGATGTGGAGAAAGAGGAACCCTCTTGTACTGTTGGTGGGAAGGAAAACTGGTGCAGCCACTCTAGAGCACAATATGGAGGTTTCCCCAAAAGTTAAAAAGAGAACTACCCTATGATCCATCAATTGTACTACTAGGTATTCACCCAAGTGATATAAAAATAGATTTTAAGGGGTACATTTACCTCAAGGTTTATATCAGCATTATCAACAATAGCCAAACTATGGAGAAAGCCCAAATGCCCATTGACTGATGAATGGATAAAGAAGATGTGGCCTATATATGTGTATGCGCACACACACACACATACACACACACACACACACACATGGATTATTACTCAGCCATCAAAAACAATGAAGTCTTGCTATTTCCAATGATATGAATGAGGTAGAGCATATTATGCTAAGTAAAATAAGTCAGGCAGAGAAAGATAAATACTTCATAATTTCACTCATATGTGGAGTTTAAGAAACAAATAGATAAACATATGGGAAGGGGAAAAAAGGAGAGAGAGGGAAACAAACCACAAGACACTCTTGACAATAGAGAACAAACAGGGTTGATGGAGGGAGGTGGGTGGTGGATGGATGATAGGTATTAAGAAGGGCATTTGTTGTTGTGTGTAAGCGATGAGTCACAATTCTACTCATGAAATCAATATTACACTATATGTTAACTAACTAGAATTTAAATAAAAAGTGAAGAATAAACAAAACATTTCTTGAAGCAACTAAAATATCTCTGATGAAAGTTTATCTCTAGGACTCTTTAGATCATCTCCTAACCCACAAATAAACCAGCTATACTGTTAATATTGAACAGTTACCTAATTCTAAACATCACATAAATAATAACAATATTCTTTAATATAGTATATCATAATCCAAAGAAAACCCCATTATATCATGAAGTTCTCTAACACCCATTATAACTGTTTCATGCTGCCGATGAGGGAAATGAAAGTCTTACATGCAATGCCGTTTTCCTGGAATAGAAAGTAGCAGGAAGAAACAGAATCAAACATTTACTTTTAAAACATTATCATTGCTAACATATGTGCACATTAAACTTAGAAAGTCCACTTATCCCCACAACTCCACCGATTAGAAGTTTCTATTGGGTCTGTAGGAGTTTCCTATTGCTGCTGTAACAGATTACCACAAACCTTGTGGCTTAAAAACAACACAAATTTATCATTTTGTAGTTCTGGAGGTCAGAAGTCTAAAATGGATCAGGAGGGTTGTGACCCATCTGGAGACTCAGAAAATCTTTTGCCTTTTCTTCTTCCGACTTGTAGAGGTTGCCTACATTCTTGGCTTATGTCTACTTTGTCCATCTTCAAAGCCAGTAGCATAGTATAGTATCTCTCCTCTGACCTGCCTTCCTCTTTATAAAGATCCTGTGATTACATCTGGCTCACCAGACAATCAAGGATAACACCGCATCTCAAGGTCTTGAACTTAAATCTGCAAAATTCATCCAACCATCTAAGGTAACATAGTCACAGGTTCTGGAGACTAGAATGTAGACATCTTTGGTGAAGTAGGAATGGGAGGCTTTATATCAACATTCTACAGATTTATCTTACAAACTCAATTTCTTTGACCCCAAATGAGCTGCTCAAAAAATAGACACTACCTGAACTGTTTCATAGCACCATGCCATGGGAAGGATTTGTCTTGAGGATATAAAAGCTCGGTTTTAAACTTATTTCTCTATTTGGGTGACCTTCATATTGTCATTTATCTAAGTTTTCATTTTTTTTCTCCAGAAAAAATAAACAGGCTATCATAAATCTACCTGCACTTAGCAAAAAAAAAAAAAAAAAAAAAAAAAAAAAGTTATTAAACACCTATTATGCTAGCCTATCTTTGGTGATTTCTGCATTTGTGATCTAATCTTCCAGCTGACTTGGGTACAAAGTATTCATTTATCTATTGTCATGGATAAGAAAGTTTTGTTCCAGACAGCTTAGGAAATTTGCTGAAGATAACATGTCAGTAGAAGACCATGGATTTGAACCCCAATCTGTCTCATTCCAAAGCCTCCACTTTTCTCATAACCTCAGGTTGCCTTCCTCCAAAGGCTGTGGGAGAATCCAATGAGACCATGTTTGTGGTAATATTTTTATACTTAAAGTGCTACTTAGATGAAAGGCATTATTATTATTATTACTGCAGGTAAGAGACTTTCTTCTGGCATTTCTATTAATGTGCCTGCCAACATCATAACTCTGTGTATTTCCATAGTTCTAAAAATACCATTACTCAAACAGTAAAGCCTGTCTTCTTGTATCATTAAGTTAATGTTTTTCATTTAAAGTGGACTTAAGAAGGCTTTCCAAATATGTTATTAAATACCTCAAGCCTCTTAACCACAGAAGTATCCCCTGGGAAGCCCCTAGCCCTGGGCAGCTACAATTCGGGCTGAGATGGAGAAAAATGACACCAGACATCAATGGAGTCTCCTCAATCTTGTGTTCTACGTCCTCCTTGATTTTTCTCCCCTGAATCACTTTCTTTGTTTCTATAGATGTTAATCTCTCTCTATTGGGGCTATGTAGATCAACTTGCTCTAATCCATACATGTATACAGGTTGGCACCTTGCTGGTTTCTAATGCCTTCTGAGGAAGCCAAGCATCTCTATTTCAATTCACATTGCTTTTGACACTTAAGAAAAAATATTGTATTCTTTATAATACATCACTTTAAGACATAATGTTAATATTTGCTTAATATTTCCTTCTCTAAATAGGATACCACTGAGACATCACCAATAATGTCCAAACACTACTACTTTATAAAAGCACAAAGGAGATGGGCTGTGCATAATGGGGAATGAATACAGATTCTAAAAAAGCCGTTGTGGGGCGCCTGGGTGGCGCAGTCGGTTGAGCGTCCGACTTCAACCAGGTCACGATATCGCGGTCCGTGAGTTCGAGCCCCGCGTCAGGCTCTGGGCTGATGGCTCGGAGCCTGGAGCCTGTTTCCGATTCTGTGTCTCCCTCTCTCTCTGCCCCTCCCCCATTCATGCTCTGTCTCTCTCTGTCCCAAAAATAAATAAAAAATGTTGAAAAAAAATTAAAAAAAAAAAGCAGTTGAAATGCTTATATACTTAGGATGTCACTGAATTTTATTTTCATGTATTCATCTTTCAGCACATTTTGCTTCTCTGTCTGGAATATCTTTCTGCCTAGTGAACCCAAGTTCATTATTCATTACATACCATGATAAATTTTGAATATCCATATTTATTTGTTTTTCTGGAAGCAAGCATTAGGTTTGTGGATCGAAGATCAAGCTTAATTATTACTTTCAGCAGGAAGTGCATTGGTTCCTTATACCTCCTTCTACCTCTGGGGGCAGTGATGAGAGAAAATGTCACACTGCATGTATAACCAAAAAAAAAAAAAAATCCAAAATTATAAATCTGGGAACTTATATAGGAACCACTGCACAGCTGCCACTTCCCACCCCCATCTTAGGTCCCTTTCTGAGAGAGGGAGAGAAACCTTTCTTAATATAAACAAATTCTTACTGGAAAAGTTTCCAATATGGTTACAGTCATTTGGAAATAGCTCCTGGTTCTATCTTCCTTTGAGACTTAAACACCTAGTTCCAGAGGGATAAACCCTTAACTCTTTCTCTCTCTGGAGTATTTTACTATTTTAGTGCTATTAGTCAGTTACCCTCTAACCCAAGTTCCTAATAATTTTTGTTCAGAAAGTACATGATCATGCAGAAACATGCAAGTATTTACATGGTTACCTTGTAACAATTATTCCCATATCTGCTAGTTACCACCCCTCAGTGTCACCACTGTAGGATACCTCTCACTCTCTTATAACCTTTGTTGATCTGCCTCAGACCTGTCTCTATCTCCAACTCAAACACAGTTTGTGACATAAAGCAGATGATGAATAAGGGTTTATTGAACAAATAATTTACTGAGCAATTGTATAAGGAAGCATGAAAATCTTAAAGTGAAGCACTTTTCAAAATGTTATCTCTTACAACAGTGTTTTGAAGTAGGTCTGCTTGTCTCATTTTTACCTAGAGAAATTTTTACTCTCCCTACTCAGAAGAAACGTTCATGAGGTCAATAAAGCCAGTCTGTGACAGAGCTTGGATCCAAACCCAAATTTGACTCAGCAGCTCTTGGTTTTAACTATAATTTCTTGATAGGCTTTCAAGAAACAATTCAATGCTTTAAATATGATTGGATTCCCTAGAAACAGTCTGACATGGATATTCTTGTGCAAATGTTTTATTGAAGGGTGTATTCTCAGGAGATAAGTGGGTATAAAGACCAGGGTAGGCAGAGGGGGAAAAGCTAAGGATGTGCTTGCAACTGAAGACTAGCTTCACCCTGATCCTGTAGTAGGATCTGGAGCCTAAATTATCTCACAGAGTTAGCCCCATCATCAGGCAAGAGGCCATCCTTCTACAGCCTCATATCAATCATTCCTTTTCTTCAGTCTTCCCCCAGGGCCAAAGGGGGCCTAACATATAGGCATGAAGGGGATTTCTCCAGGGAGGGAGATAGCTCTGTGCTGTTAGTAATCAGTACTCATGGCACCAATGGATGGGTTTATTGGCCTCATAAAGGGGACTAGGGTAGGGTACCATGATCATCTTCCCTAGAAGAGCTAGCTAGGATGCAATGTTTATACCCCTTTATGGATGGGGCAATAGCCTTTTGGCTTCAGCTGGCTACATGCTCCAGATGCCAAATGAATATTGGCTGTCTTTCTTCTGGATCAGTACAGCTTGTAGCTTTAAGCTAAATTGGTTGTTTTTGCAAAAGAGGCTCTGGCTCTAAATCTTGCTGAAAATGCCGGGGCCCTTTGGGCTCAGATTGCCAAAATATGCACTTGGCACTTCTAGATGAGGTATTCAAGGAGAGACTCCACCTGTACAACCTCAGAAACCTGCTGGGCACGCTGCTCCTGGGAACATGTTCCTTGGGTAGGAAATGGCAATTAAGCACCTGTTACCCTATGTAATATCAACTGCCATTGTTCATTTCAATAAGTGATTTTTAATCATCTGTTTAGTGTTCTTAGTTAGGCATCTGGGTGTCAGGCTGCCCTTTATTTATAAACAATTACCAGCTTAGGACATAAAATTTAAACAGTATAGAAGTCACTAATATGTACTTAATTAATATTCATTGTCAGACATCTTGCTCTTTGCAAACATAGTTTTTATAACATTTCTGCAAGATAGATATTGTTACATCTGTCAGCAGATGAGGAAACTAAGGTACAGAGGAGTGAAATAATTAGTTTGATTATCACATAGCTGACGATCCCAGATTTAAAATCAGGTCAGGGTGCCTCAGTCAGTTGAGCGTCCAACTTCAGCTCAGGTTGTGATCTTGCAGTTTGTGACTTTGAGCCCCACGTTAGGCTCACTGCTATCAGCATGGAGATGACTTTGGATCCTCTGTTCCCACCTTCCTCTGTGTCTCCACTACTCACACTATCTCAAAAATAAACATTAAAAAATAAAATCATTGTCAATTTTTTTCAATTATATACATACATGTCAACTTCTCAAGTAGTGAAATACTTACTTTCATCATGCTTTCATTATTTCTTAGATTAAATCCTATTTGACTATTTTCAAAAATCAGTTTGGTGGTTCTAATTATTTTTAAGACAAGAAGGATCCAGAATATTTTAGGCCTATACCCTATTCCCCATGCAGTAACAAGAGTGATCTTTTTAAAACTCTACTATGATCCTGTCACCCCATATTTGCAACTCTTTGGTGGTTCCCCACTACACTCAGGATAAAATCCAGACCATTCACACAGCCAGTCATCAGCCTGGGCTGGACCCTGTGTCATCAGCCCACCTCATACCACCCTAGCCAGACTTCTCTCTTTCCCCATACTTCTGCTGATCCCTCTCTGTGCCACTTTTTCTCTCAATATTTAATTTTTTTCTCTTCCTCTGTATCTCATTTCAAAATGCCACCCTCTGGGAGGCTCTTTCTGATCTCCCAAATTTATTTAGGTGCTCTACATTCTCATAGAAACAATATCTTCCCTTCTTATCACTTGCCATTTTGTTGTTTCACAAATATTAGTTTGATTAATGCTCTATTTCTATCACAGGACTATAACCTCCATAAGGGAAAAGACCCTCTTTCTTGTGCCTACTTCCATATTGTCAATATTTAGAATATACTACCTGGCACATAGTACATTGTTGAATGAATGAGTAAATTTTCCTCATCCCTCCTTCTCTACTCTGTCATCACCATATGGTTCAAGTCTGAGATAAGAGCTCAGATTTTTTTTTTTCCATTTGACTTATATACCATGACTAAAATAACATTATACAACATGCCAGCATGCTATGCTGCACAACTGGGGATAACACAGAGAGCCTCAACCTTTATGGAACAGGAAGGGTAAGCTGACCAACTTCCTAAGGCCTTTGACCTCACACATCACAGCTAACATACACGAATTCCTTTCTATAGATGCAAGATATTTCAGATCCATTGGAAGCAGCACCAAGAAGTACAAAGAGCCTAAGCATTGGAACCATATTATATGAATTGAATAATCTTGGAAAAGTTACTTAAGCTTTCATGCCCTCAGTTTCTTCACCTGAAATGATGTATTTGAAAGCAGTGTGCATACTAGGTAAGAGATGATTATGACTAGAAACAGAATATTAGGTCAGGAGGATGCAGCCCAGGGGATTTCACACTATGTTCTGAAGAATTCAGGTACCTGCAGGTGCCTAAGTGTCCACTGGTGGTAAAGTGAAGGTGATATGGCAAGGGACCAAGGGTTGCTCTGGGGTCCCTGCTACTATTTCAATCAAAGCACATCTACTTTAATCTGTTTTATGTTTCAAGGTTCCAAAGTGTTTTATTCGAAAATACATTTCAGCTATTTAAAAAAAGCCAAAACTTTAAAAGCCACTTATTTCATCTTGCACGCCCACTTTACAGATGAAGAAACCAAGCCCAGAGAAACTTCACATACCAGGACAATCCAGTCACAAAACTCATTTTTCTACCATCTCTTCCTCACACAGGCTTGGGCTTTACAGTGAATTATCTCAAAGTTTATCGGTCACTTCACAAAGTTCCCTCTGCTACTCTCAGATCAGTAAATCAGGAGATCCGGCATCTAGTCCTGAGTATATAAAGAAATATCTATATAACTGTAATATACAATGATTCTAAACCCAGGCTTCCTGTCTGAAAAACGAGGATAATAACACTTAGACTCCCTCGCAGAGAGTGGTTGTGAGAAGCAGATAGCAAAATGCAAAATTGCTTTGACTACTATAAAACATCATCTTTCTATCCTTGAAACCTAAAAAAAACGGTCTGTAGTCACCATTTAATAAATGTTAAGAGGAGGAAAAGGAAAACAAGGAGATAGGAAAGGAAGGAAGACAGGAAAATGGGCTTACTTCTATTCCTGTCTTATCAATGGTAAATTTCTAACTTCATTAAAATGGAAACACCTATAAAATGCACTTACCACATTCCTCTGATAAAGAGGACATTCACACAATCCCTGACTTTGGTCTTGTGGGTCCCAGATTGCACAGCACTGGTCTCAGCCCTGAACTGGTTTACCTCAGTCTGGCTGAATAAATGGAATGCCCAAGCCCTGGATCAGGAAACTCAAATGTGGTTCAATGAAACCTAAAATGTGTTTTGCCCCCAGACCTTTCCTTTTATCTTCCAAGAACCGTGTAATTTAATGGAAATTGAAGAAGTGTGGGACAGATTCCACTCCTTCCCCACACTTCCCCATCCATTTTACCCATTAACTTCAAAGGAATTTAGCCTGGAAGGAAGCAAATGTGTGTGTAGAAAGGGATAAAATGTTGTGGTTCTTTAAGGAGTGGGGGTGGGGGGATGGGAAGTCTCCAAGCTCTTCAGCCACCAAAACCACAACCTGTGAGCATTTATTTTTGTTGAGTCTGTTGTGTGCAGAATGGCTGTTGGAAGATGCAATTCACCTGCACATCTTCAAGTCCACTGCCAAAACCCCCAGCACCCTGAGGTTTCCAGTAGCCTGCACTGTCCCCCAACTTCCACCTCTGACTCTTCCTGGATGCATGCATCTGATAACCCTATCATCAACTCAACATATCAAAAACCAAATCCATCACTTCTTCCACCACAGCCAATATATTAGTAGCAATGGTATCACTGTTCTTCAGGTCATTCAATGTACAATTCTTAGGCTCATTTTCGACTCTTCTCCCTAGCTGCACCTCCATTTCCAATTGATTAAGTACTTTTCTTTCTTTCTTTCTTTCTTTCTTTCTTTCTTTCTTTCTTTCTTTCTTTCTTTCTTTCTT
>NW_024412388.1:49507130-49564866 GCF_014898765.1 Herpailurus yagouaroundi
CTTTCTTTCTTTCTTTCTTTCTTTCTTTCTTTCTTTCTTTCTTTCTTCTTTCCTACCTAGTACCATTGCTGGAACTTTATTTCATGCTTTATTATCTCTTATATAAACTCTTACAGTAGCATAATGGATAATGTTTACTTAGAGCAAGGTTTCTCAACCTTAGAACTTTTGACATTTGGGCCAAATAACTGTTTGCTGTTTGGTGCAGGAGAATGTTCTGTGCCTTGTAGGATATTTAAGTTTCCCTAGCATCTACCCAGTAGATGTGTGTAGAACATTCTATTCCACCCTTGGTGCCCAACTGGTGGTGACAACCAGAAATGTTTCTAGATGTTGCTGAATGTTCCCAGAAGGGCAAAATCACTCCTGGTGATTGAAAACCTTTGCTTTAAGCCAAGAATTCAGATACTCACCATGTATGCCATCACTTAAGCTTTCTGATATTATGGGGAAAATCTACGACCAATCAAAATAATTTATCTTGTCTTAATCTTGCCTGTTTATCTGGGTCAGGGAATGTGGCTTTTTATTGCTGTGTCTCTAGTTCCTAATACCCTGATTTGGCATTTAAGAGGCCCTTAGGATATACTTTTGAAAGAAAGGATGAATGAATCTATCACCTCTTGCTCCATTCTACCACCGGGAGTTAAAAAAAATTCCACAAGCCACAGATATCTCAGTTTTTCCTATAATTGTTCAAGTGCCTGCACAAGGATGCTTTATCTTACATCATAAACACTATAGAATTGTATATTTACCATAAGCTTCTAACTGATGGAAGAAATATCTTGAGGAAGACGTGATTTTTAAAAATTATTTGCACAAGGGGCGCCTGGGTGGCTCAGTCGAGTAAGAGTCTGACTTTGGCTCAGGTCATATCACGGTTTGTGTGTTCAAACCCTGCATCAGACTCTCTGCTGACAGCTCAGAGCCTGGACCCTGCTTTGGATTCTGTGTCTCCCTCCCTGCCCCTCCCCCGTTCATGTTTGCTCACTCTCTCTCTCTTTCTCTCAAAAATAAACATTAAAAAAAAATTAAAAACTATGTCCATGATAGTATTTTATGGCCTGGCGGAGACCCTCTCAAACTCCTCACTGTGAATTCAAGAGTGCATTACTTAATCTACTCTCCCAGAACCAGTATAAAGCTAAATTCTACAGATCTGGCCCATCTACCATCCCATGCTTCTTTCTTCTCCCTTTCTTGAAGTTTACCTTTCACTTTGGGAGTCCCTGAACAAATCTTGTTTTTCTACTTCTACATAATATGTATCCATAATAAGTACATAACATGTACATAAGATAGCACTATGTACATATTCATGAGTACATATTCATGTACATATTCCTTTGTTAGCAAGGAGAAAAGGAAAAAGAAAGAGATAAAAGGAAAAGAATAAAGTAAGAAAAGTGCAAGGAAGACATTATACAGGTTCACGTTGGAAGTGGGGGTGGCACACAGAATGTAGAATTCAAATGACCTGTGTTATTTCCACAGTAGGCATCATTATTAATTTTTACCATGGGAAAGAATAGATATCCTTTTAAGGAAAGGCAGACTTTTAATATTATCTTCTGAGAAGGACATTAGTAGAAATAACTCATCATTAGAGGAGAAAACGAGAGAGAACCTAAGATCATTTGAACAATGTCCTAAATTTTCAGATGAAGAAATTGGAGCCTCAGAAGAGGAAAATAACCCCCAAGAGCCCTATGAAAAATGACTGGTAGAGTCTAGAACCCATGTTCCTAGTACATTGGGCAACATCCTTTCTGCACATCCACTCTCATTCCTCTGCCAGTTGTGACCTCCATTCCATAATTTACCACTGGAGGTTCATCACAGAAATTACCACAGACAACTGGGAACATGAAAGCTTGGCTACTTTCCTCTCTACAACATTTATCCTACATGTGAGTCAGTGCAGAAAATAGTTTGCACTTCATTTATTCATGTACTAATTTTGAATTAAGCTGTACCACATAAATTCTCCTGAAAAACGATGCAATTAAGCCTGGACTATTTGAGGAAGGACAACAACATGTGGCTGTAATTATAATGGCAAAACATCTTAGTAACACACTGACTTATTAGTGCAGTAATTAGTGTTGGTGCAATGCATACTGAATAGTCCATAAAACAAATAATGCGAGGTAAAATCCTGAAAAAGTGTCATAATTTTCAAGTGAACAATCTTTGGATATTTTGCTTGTGGCATCAACCATTTGGACCAAATTGTTTCAGCCACTACATATAGGAAGCTCTGCCTGCCTCACGAGTACAGATTGTTGGAAAGATCTTCAACTTCTGGCAAACTACTGAATTAGTATATAAAATCTGGAAAATTAAAGCAAAATAAACTCTGTTAGGGACCAATTATGTAAATGCTAAAAAGTGAGTGAGCATTTGCTGCATAATCTTGAATTCTGGGGTAGGTTGAGCCAACAGCAGTCATTAAAAACCACAAAATGTAAAACTATCAGTCTCATAATAATTTATCTTAGAATTGGCTGGAATCTTGAGACAACATTCTTATTGATCCCCTAACTTTAGGTTTTACAATTTTATAAGTTAAATAAGTTATTCTCAGAAAATCCCAATAAGTAGAATCACAGAAAATATTATCTTAAAATTAGAACTTAGTTTCCATCTAAATTCTACCTTTATCCATTACATAAATTTACTTTAAAACATCTTCTCAGATCTTAGGCTTATGCCTTTTAGAATCTCACCCTTAGATAGAAAGTTTCATCTAAAATACTAGAAGAGAGAGGTTCAAGGACAGAACACTAGAACACTTCCTCTGGACTTTTTTTGGCTAGTTACTGACATACTTTAAGTGATATGTAACTCATGTAGATTTAACAGCAAGTAACACTTGAATCTTAGGCAGATGTTGAGAAAGGGGAGGGAACCAGGTTAGGGCAGAACTGTGGTGGTACTCTCCTTTGAGTGGATTCAACAAGACCCAGGGGGATGGTTGTCAGTGAGGAACGATAACTCAGGCTTTGTCTTCTCTTGTTTTGATATCCATTAAGATCAAGAATCTGTGCAGATCCTTAAAGTCATGAGGGTGGCCCCGTCATTTCAGATGGAAAACTCTATGTGACAGTGTCTCAGCCAATGACGTAGGTACACAGAAGGCAAGATTTGGGAGGGTGCCAAAAAGGGTTAGGCAGTGAGTAACAATCATGTGAGTGGTCTGGAAGACATACCAGGGTTGGAGACCATAGCTAAAGATGGAATTTCACTCTCAATGATGATGGATACCAGGAAAAGGTACATCCCAGAAAGAATCAATAGTTTGCCCAAGGTGACACAGATTGAAATAAGCTAAAGCAAGATTGGAACCCATAGGTTATCACTAAAGATTTTACTTTACAGGCTCTAGAGTATAGTGTTTACACTACAGCTACCTTTTAAAAGGAGTATGAGAAATTCTAGTTTTAACCTGTTGGTGGGTGTGAGGCTGCTAGGACATTGTTTGATTTGGTCAAGGATAATTTATAGTTGGGGCTCCTGGGTGGCTCAGTCGGTTAAGTGTCCGACTTTGGCTCAGGTCATGATCTCACGGTTTGCAAGCTCGAGCCCTGTGTCAGGCTCTATGCTGACAGCTCAGAGCCTGGAGTCTGCTTCAGATTCTGTGTCTCCCTCTGTCCCTCGCCAGCTCTCTCCTCTCTTTCTCTCTCAAAAATAAACATTAAAAAAGGATAATTTATAGTTAACTATAGATAATTTATAGTTAATGGTTGAAATGATCAGTCAATAGTTAAAAGGAAGTGGAGACAATAGTGAAATGACAAATCAATTCACTCAATCTATGACACATAGATTCAAGAGCAGCCAACCTTTATGTCTCCACCATGTCATATAAATCTCATGAAGATTTGTTGATATCCAAGTGTACTTTTCAAATATATACTTCTGGTTTAACAGTCAATTAGTGCCCAAAACAAACCCCAAGTCATGGGCTTAAAATCCTATCTTTGCCACTTGCTCTTGGTGACCCCTTGAGCATTTCAATCTCCTTCTCAGAGCCTCAGTTTCCTCATCTGGAAAATGGCAATAACATTTCATATGACTATATCCAATGTTAAATGGGAAAATGTTTGTAATCATGGGCATTTGAATGATGACTAATGCTACCTCTTCCATTTTGTGACTTAGGGCTAGAGATTTAAGCTCTCTGCTCCTCAGTTTCTACTTCTGTAGAATGAGAATCCTAAGGGAACCAACTTTTTAGGGTTATTATGAAGAATAAACATGTTAATCCATGTAAGATGCTTATAACTCTTTATAACATATGTTGGGTGCATGGCAACTATTGTAATTATTGTTGTTTTTAACAGAGTACTCAGTTGATTCCTTCTCTTTTCTCCACTTTCCTCCATTAAACAAAAGTCTAAAAAACAGTGTCTAGAATTTGACATTGTATTGAATTCTTATAGAACTTCTAGGTAGAGCAGTTTGTTTTTCTCAAAAGCATTGGGTCTGCTCTGCATCACTCACTTTATATCATATATGTGTAGATTATAGGACATGCTGTGGCTTAATACATAGTTTGAAAAGAGAATAGTCACTTGGAGGAAGCTTGTGTGTTTCAAGTGCAAGTTCCAGCTCTACCACTAAATTGCTTTATGATCTCAAGCAAGTCACTTACTTACTCTGACCCACCATGAGAATAATACTGTCTATATTTTAAGTTGCTTCATAATCACAATGGAATGTCTTTGAAATCAGCAATGCCCAAGTCTGAATCTTTGTGCTATCATATACTAGCTGTGTGATCGTGGCAAGTTAGTCAACCCCTCTCTCAATGCCCTACAACGAAATCACTGAGAATATTATATGCTTCAAGAAGAACATGTGAGCAGTAAGTGAGCCAAGGTAGTAAGATTTGCTTAGCCATGTACTTGGCTCATGGAGGAATTTTCAAACTCAAGTTAACATGTGAGCCACATTCATACATCAAAGTAACTTTATATTTTGATTCAACATTAAGTACCTCTTAGTCTCATTTAAAAACTTTGTGTGTATTGTTGGGACAGAGTGACAATGTGATCATTCTCTAGGCCTTGATGTTCAATATGTTCCTGGGTCACTTATTCTACTAACAATGATCTTGTTCAGCAAAATATCTTCCAGCCAGTTTCTGGGTACACTTGATGCAAGATAACCAGAGACCCAAGCAGAAAATCCTCTGTGAAGACTTTTCTGAACACAGCGTCAGAATTAAGCCTCTCTCCACTCTGTCACTGTGCCTTTTACCTCCTTCCTATATCTTAAGATGGATTTGTCTATTTATAGGCTGCCTCACCTTCAGAGCTGTGAGCTCCTTGAAGGTAGCAGGTGCTGAATAGTTTTATTTCCCTATCCCCAACATTCATAACTAAGTCCAGTGCCTAATATTCAATAAAGTAGAGGGTGCTTAATATTCAGTAAATCAATTTATATAAATGTTCTTTCCTCCTGGGGCACCTGGCTGATGCAGTTGGTGGAGCACGTGACTCTTGATCTCAGGGTTGTAAGTTCGAGTCCTGCAATGGGTTTAGAGATTACTTAAAAGCTTAAAAAGTTCTTTCCTCTTCCCATTCCCTCTTCCACTGTTGGCACAAATACGAACACTTGCTGTTGCATAGATTCACGACAATGATATCGCCATTATGATTTAGTTAGGGAATTATTGGAAGACACATTTTATAACTCTTGCCATAATTAACGTGACAAGAAATAATAATTGACTTAGTAATGTAATCAAATCAGAATGTATTTGATTTGATCTGTCAAGTTGTTATTCATATCCCTAATCCTTCTAGTCAGAGCTTTCAACACCTAATTATTTCTGAAAGCAATGAAGGCAGGCATGTTGGATGTCAAGCCTGGCTGAAAGAAATGAAGAATAGTGGGACCCTTGATCTATTCTGTAAAACTAGGGAAGGTAGAGGGTTGTGTCTTTTGCTCAAAGGAATGGGAAAATACTCATGCCTTTCGTGTGCATATGCCCACTTGTGTGGTGCTTACTAAGCTACAGGGTCTTTCAGTTTTTCTTTTTTTTTAATTTTTTTTTATTTTTTTTAATTAAAAAAAATTTTTTTTTCAACGTTTATTTATTTTTGGGACAGAAAGAGACAGAGCATGAACGGGGGAGGGGCAGAGAGAAAGGGAGACACAGAATCGGAAACAGGCTCCAGGCTCTGAGCCATCAGCCCAGAGCCCGACACGGGGCTTGAACTCACGGACCGTGAGATCGTGACCTGAGCTGAAGTCGGACGCTTAACCGACTGCGCCACCCAGGCGCCCCCTTCCAGTTTTTCAATGCAGTAGTCTTTTGAGGCATGAAAGTCATTCTTTAATGTATTTCATACACCCATGAAGATGGAAAAACTTGTCTAAGGATAATTGCTTCTTTGGATAGCTTCTAAAAGTGCAAAGAAATCTCCCATAAGAGCTGTTCCTTATTGAACATTAACATAGGCTGGATAGTCATATACATTAATGGTCACACACACACAGACACACACACACATACAGACACACACACCTGTCTTATCTCCATTTTAAGATGAAGGACTAATATTGGGGAATTAAGCCATGAAAATAACTTCAGTTTCAGGTCTAGATTTCTGGCTCATGCCTCTGATCTGAGAGTTCATACATACTCTACCACCACCATGTACATTTATTTAAGAATATTGAGCTTATCTACCTTAGCCTGTTTGCTAACTGCTCTTTTCATTAAAGAAGTTTTGAATAAGGAGCTTATATTTATAGAGATCCTCCTCCAAAAAAATAATACTGTACTATAATGACATTTGCATAAAGAGTTATTCAACCCACGTTGAAAATCTGGCCATTTGTAAGGTGGTGAAGATATGGACAAAAACACAGCCTCTCCTTCTAAGAATTATGACAGAGCACAATTATTTCCCTGTTGGAAATGAATGAGGGCAGCACATGAGAAAAAGTTTCAGGGAAAACTGCCTAGAAAAAGTGATGGCTGAACTGTGTATTAAAGCAAAGAATTGGAATTTCCTAGGAAGACAAGCAAATTAGACATCACAAGCAGGAGTAGTGTGTACAAAGACCCAAAGGTATGAAAAGTATACAAAATAGCTAGATTATAGTGTAAAATCAAGAAGATGATGACACTAGAGAAGACAGGTAAGAATTACAAGACAATGAGGAAAATCTCAAAGTTTCCTCCTCTTCTTCATAAATTATTTTTGACTGAATACAGGAAACCTGTTGTAGTATTTTTTCATTTAATATGGCCAAAGTTTCTAGGCAGGCTAGAAAGGTAGAATTAAATTATCTCCCCCACCCCATGGTATTGTATTCTAATATTATGTCCTCAATTTGGTTAACTGTCCTTAGGATTACTTCAACTGGATACATTTTATTGTTTGTAAATTATGTTTCAATCAAGTTGACCGAAAAGAAAAATAGGGAGTTAGCCTGAAGTGATTCCTCCTGGTTGAATCTGAGACAATTGGCTTATTAAAAATGAATTAAAGGGGCGCCTGGGTGGCGCAGTCGGTTAAGCGTCCGACTTCAGCCAGGTCACGATCTCGTGGTCCGTGAGTTCGAGCCCCGTGTCGGGCTCTGGGCTGATGGCTCAGAGCCTGGAGCCTGCTTCCCATTCTGTGTCTCCCTCTCTCTCTGCCCCTTCCCCGTTCATGCTCTGTCTCTCTCTGTCCCCAAAATAAACGTTGAAAAAAAAATTTAAAAAAAAATAAAAATGAATTAAAAAGAAATCCATGAGTCCATAGTGATACAAAGTTACATAAAAAGTACAGAGTACATAAAGATTTCCACAGGATTAGATAAAATACATGTATATACTCTAATACAGTTCTCTTCTACACTGTAGCTAGACAAGAAGTAGATAATTTAAAGATTTCATTAGTGCTTCCCTAAAGCTAATGACAAATGAAATCAATTTATCAATTTTTGGACACACTCGTCCCTCCCAAACTTGAGTTTTCTTCTTTTATAGATGAGCTGGAATAATGCATACCTCCCCTTTCTTCATCTTATAGCTGATATTGAGTTTTATATTTTGGGAGAGGGTGGTGCATCATGAGGCTCATCTATGGTGATATTCTCTAAACTTTTCATCAAATACTTCTGGTTCTTCCAAGTACATGGTAGGATTTCACTTTACCATCCCCTTGAATGTATAGGCAGCTTCCTTTGTGCAGTAGGAGAAGAAGTGATCTGTGGTGGGCAGAAGCTTTAAGATCTGAAAGGAACAATCCAAATGACAGCCCTGCCTTAGTTTAAAACTAGGTTCTCTTTTCTGCTTATTATGGATCTTTGATAAGAAATACAATTGCTGAGAAGTCTGTTTTGCTTGCTGTTTGCTACGAGCATTGTGAAGCCTTTCCTGAATGTAACCCTCTGTGTAGTAGAATGGGTTGTAAACCTTCCTTAAATGTAGTCTGATATGTAATGGAATGAGTGATTGTACATAAACTAACCGGCATTTCTCGCTTCTGTAAACCTGCTTGCTTAGCACATTTCTCACCTACCCTACCCCCTTCCCCCTTTTTCCTCCCGCCACAAGTAACGGACAAAGCCTTCCCACCAAAGGACAGACAAAGGACGCCCAATCAGAGAACAACAAATGTCCTTACTTTAAAATCAACTAATCAGGCCCCTCATAATTTGAAACCTCCCCTGTGCTACTTGTCTCTGTCTATAAAAACGTTGTACCAACCCTGATCAAGGCCTCTTGCGTCACCGGCGACGAGTGCGCAGAGGACCAGGTTCGAACCTGCAATAAACGACCCTTGCCGCTTGGCTTTGACTTACGACTCTGGTGGACTTTTGTGGGAGGTTTCGGAACTTCGGGCATTACAGATCCAGTGTTACTGATTCACTTTATCTTCTTTTCCTGTTGTGGTAACTGTGAAAGCACATGTCAAGATGGATCCCTGAGTGACTATGATGAACAAAGGTCTGCTGTCAACCTATATTAAACACATACTCTGATTGTAAAATAAACATTTACTTTTATCCATTGAGACTTGAGGATTCTTTCTTATTGCAGCATAACCTGGTGTGTTTCAACTGACACATGTGTTACTTTGCATAGGGTCCAACACAGAGTGGGTAATCCAAGTCTAATGAGATGGACTAATATCCTTAAAGAAACCTAGTTTCATTAGGAATACTTCAGGCTGAATTTGCCTGTCTGAGTTAAAGCAAATCTACCTCCCCGCCTCCTACTGCCTTTTGTGACTCTTTAGACCAAGGCTTCAAATTTTTTTGCATCTCCACTTCCTCTGCCTTCCTGGGGAAGAGAGGGAAATAGTTCCCTTCTAATTTTTTACATCCTGTTGAAAAAGTGGTTTTACTAACAACATGCTGTGCAGCAAAGAGTGAAACTAGGAAGAAAAGAGCTCTTGGTGAACACCAACTTTGGCCTCCTCTCTCAAGAAAAGGCATGGAGGTCTCAGAGTTAAAAATTGGAACCTCGAAGATGGCGGCGTAGGAGGACGCTGGGCTCACCGCGCGTCCTGCTGATCACTTAGATTCCACCTACACCTGCCTAAATAACCCAGAAAACCACCAGAGGATTAGCAGAACGGAGTCGCCGGAGCCAAGCGCAGACGAGAGGCCCACGGAAGAGGGTAGGAAGGGCGGCGAGGCGGTGCGCGCTCCACGGACTGGCGGGAGGGAGCCGGGGCGGAGGGGCGGCTCGCCGGCCAAGCAGAGCCCCCGAGTCTGGCTTGCAAAAAGCGGAGGGGCCTGACGGACTGTGTTCCGACAGCAAGCGCCACTTAGCGGCTGGGAGGTCATAAGTTAACAGCTCTGCTCAGAAAGCAGGAAGGCTGGAGGACAAAGGGAAGGAGAGCTGCTGAGCCCCCGGACGACAGAGCTCAGTTTGGTGGGGAACAAAGGCGCTCGCCAGCGCCATCTTCCCCGCCCATCCCCCAGCCAAAATCCCAAAGAGAACCAGTTCCTGCCAGGGAACTTGCTCCCTCCGCGCAAACACCCAACACTGCGTTTCTGCGGAGCCAAACCTCCGGCAGCGGATCTGACTCCCTCCTGCTGCCACAGGGCCCCTCCTGAAGTGGATCACCTAAGGAGAAGCAAGCTAAGCCTGCCCCTCCTGCCCCTGTGCACCTTGCCTACCCACCCCAGCTAAGACGCCAGATCCCCAGCATCACAAGCCTGGCAGTGTGCAAGTAGCCCAGACAGGCCACCCCACCCCACAGTGAATCCCGCCCCTAGGAGAGGGAAAGAGAAGGCACGCACCAGTCTGACTGTGGCCCCAGCGGTGGGCTGGGGGCAGACATCAGGTCTGACTGCGGCTCCGCCCACCAACTCCAGTTATACACCACAGCACAGGGCAAGTGCCCTGCAGGTCCTCACCACGCCAGGGACTATCCAAAATGACCAAGCGGAAGAATTCCCCTCAGAAGAATCTCCAGGAAATAACAACAGCTAATGAGCTGATCAAAAAGGATTTAAATAATATAACAGAAAGTGAATTTAGAATAATAGTCATAAAATTAATCGCTGGGCTTGAAAACAGTATAGCCGACAGCAGAGAATCTCTTGCTACACAGATCAAGGGACTAAGGAACAGTCACGAGGAGCTGAAAAACGCTTTAAATGAAATGCATAACAAAATGGAAACCACCACAGCTCGGATTGAAGAGGCAGAGGAGAGAATAGGTGAACTAGAAGATAAAGTTATGGAAAAAGAGGAAGCTGAGAAAAAGAGAGATAAAAAAATCCAGGAGTATGAGGGGAAAATTAGAGAACTAAGTGATACACTAAAAAGAAATAATATACGCATAATTGGTATCCCAGAGGAGGAAGAGAGAGGGAAAGGTGCTGAAGGGGTACTTGAAGAAATAATAGCTGAGAACTTCCCTGAAGTGGGGAAGGAAAAAGGCATTGAAATCCAAGAGGCACAGAGAACTCCCTTCAGACGTAACTTGAATCGATCTTCTGCACGACATATCATAGTGAAACTGGCAAAATACAAGGATAAAGAGAAAATTCTGAAAGCAGCAAGGGGTAAACGTGCCCTCACATATAAAGGGAGACCTATAAGACTCGTGACTGATCTCTCTTTTGAAACTTGGCAGGCCAGAAAGAGTTGGCACGAGATTTTCAGTTTGCTAGACAGAAAAAATATGCAGCCGAGAATCCTTTATCCAGCAAGCCTGTCATTTAGAATCGAAGGAGAGATAAAGGTCTTCCCAAACAAACAAAAACTGAAGGAATTTGTCACCACTAAACCAGCCCTACAAGAGATCCTAAGGGGGACCCTGTGAGACAAAGTACCAGAGACATCATTACAAGCATAAAACATACAGACATCACAATGACTCTAAACCCATGTCTTTCTAGAATAACACTGAATGTAAATGGATTAAATGCGCCAACCAAAAGACATAGGGTATCAGAATGGATAAAAAAACAAGACCCATCTATTTGCTGTCTACAAGAGACTCATTTTAGACCTGAGGACACCTTTAGATTGAGAGTGAGGGGATGGAGAACTATTTATCATGCTACTGGAAGCCAAAAGAAAGCTGGAGTAGCCATACTTCTATCAGACAAACTAGACTTTAAATTAAAGGCTGTAACAAGAGATGAAGAAGGACATTATATAATAGTGACAGGGTCTATCCATCAGGAAGAGCTAACAATTATAAATGTCTATGCGCCGAATACTGGAGCGCCCAAATATATAAAACAATTACTCATAAACACAAGCAACCTTATCGATAAGAATGTGGTAATTGCAGGGGACTTTAACACCCCACTTACAGAAATGGATAGATCATCTAGACACACGGTCAATAAAGAAACAAGGGCCCTGAATGAGACATTGGATCAGATGGACTTGACAGATATATTTAGAACTCTGCATCCCAAAGCAACAGAATATACTTTCTTCTCGAGTGCACATGGAACATTCTCCAAGATAGATCATATACTGGGTCACAAAACAGCCCTTCATAAGTTTACAAGAATTGAAATCATACCATGCATACTTTCAGACCACAATGCTATGAAGCTTGAAATCAACCACAGAAAAAAGTCTGGAAAACCCCCAAAAGCATGGAGGTTAAAGAACACCCTACTGACGAATGAGTGGGTCAACCAGGCAATTCGAGAAGAAATTAAAAAATATATGGAAACAAACGAAAATGAAAATACAACAATCCAAACGCTTTGGGACGCAGCGAAGGCAGTCCTGAGAGGAAAATACATTGCAATCCAGGCCTATCTCAAGAAACAAGAAAAAGCCCAAATACAAAATCTAACAGCACACCTAAAGGAACTAGAAGCAGAACAGCAAAGGCAGCCTAAACCCAGCAGAAGAAGAGAAATAATAAAGATCAGAGCAGAAATAAACAATATACAATCTAAAAAAACTGTAGAGCAGATCAACGAAACCAAGAGTTGGTTTTTTGAAAAAATAAACAAAATTGACAAACCTCTAGCCAGGCTTCTCAAAAAGAAAAGGGAGATGACCCAAATAGATAAAATCATGAATGAAAATGGAATTATTACAACCAATCCCTCAGAGATACAAACAATTATCAGGGAATACTATGAAAAATTATATGCCAACCAATTGGACAACCTGGAAGAAATGGACAAATTCCTGAACACCCACACTCTTCCAAAACTCAATCAGGAGGAAATAGAAAGCTTGAACAGACCCATCACCAGCGAAGAAATTGAATCGGTTATCAAAAATCTCCCAACAAATAAGAGTCCAGGACCAGATGGCTTCCCAGGGGAGTTCTACCAGACGTTTAAAGCAGAGATGATACCTATCCTTCTCAAGCTATTCCAAGAAATAGAAAGGGAAGGAAAACTTCCAGACTCATTCTATGAATCCTGTATTACTTTGATTCCTAAATCAGACAGAGACCCAGTAAAAAAAGAGAACTACAGGCCAATATTCCTGATGAATATGGATGCCAAAATTCTCAATAAGATACCAGCAAATCGAATTCAACGGCATATAAAAAGAATTATTCACCATGATCAAGTGGGATTCATTCCTGGGATGCAGGGCTGGTTCAACATTCGCAAATCAATCAACGTGATACATCACATTAACAAAAAAAAAAAAGAGAAGAACCATATGATCCTGTCAATCGATGCAGAAAAGGCCTTTGACAAAATCCAGCACCCTTTCTTAATAAAAACCCTTGAGAAAGTCGGGATAGAAGGAACATACTTAAAGATCATAAAAGCCATTTATGAAAAGCCCACAGCTAACATCATCCTCAACGGGGAAAAACTGAGAGCTTTTTCCCTGAGATCAGGAACACGACAGGGATGCCCACTCTCACCGCTGTTGTTTAACATAGTGCTGGAAGTTCTAGCGTCAGCAATCAGACAACAGGAAATCAAAGGCATCAAAATTGGCAAAGATGAAGTCAAGCTTTCGCTTTCTGCAGATGACATGATATTATACATGGAAAATCCGATAGACTCCACCAAAAGTCTGCTAGAACTGATACATGAATTCAGCAAAGTTGCAGGATACAAAATCAATGTACAGAAATCAGTTGCGTTCTTATACACTAACAATGAAGCAACAGAAAGACAAATAAAGAAACTGATCCCATTCACAATGGCACCAAGAAGCATAAAATACCTAGGAATAAATCTAACCAAAGATGTAAAGGATCTGTATGCCGAAAACTATAGAAAGCTTATGAAGGTAATTGAAGAAGATTTAAAGAAATGGAAAGACATTCCCTGCTCATGGATTGGAAGAATAAATATTGTCAAAATGTCAATACTACCCAAAGCTATCTACACATTCAATGCAATCCCAATCAAAATTGCACCAGCAGTCTTCTCAAAACTAGAACAAGCAATCCTAAAATTCATATGTAACCACAAAAGTCCCCGAATAGCCAAAGTAATTTTGAAGAAGAAGACCAAAGCAGGAGGCATCACAATCTCAGACTTTAGCCTCTACTACAAAGCTGTCATCATCAAGACAGCATGGTATTGGCACAAAAACAGACACACAGACCAATGGAATAGAATAGAAACCCCAGAACTAGACCCACAAACGTATGGCCAACTCATCTTTGACAAAGCAGGAAAGAACATCCAATGGAAAAAAGACAGTCTCTTTAACAAATGGTGCTGGGAGAACTGGACAGCAACATGCAGAAGGTTGAAACTAGACCACTTTCTCACACCATTCACAAAAATAAACTCAAAATGGATCAAGGACCTGAATGTGAGACAGGAAACCATCAAAACCCTAGAGGAGAAAGCAGGAAAAGACCTCTCTGACCTCAGCCGTAGCAATCTCTTACTCGACACATCCCCCAAGGCAAGGGAATTAAAAGCAAAAGTGAATTACTGGGACCTTATGAAGATAAAAAGCTTCTGCACAGCAAAGGAAACAACCAACAAAACGAAAAGGCAACCAACGGAATGGGAAAAGATATTTGCAAATGACATATCGGACAAAGGGCTAGTATCCAAAATCTATAAAGAGCTCACCAAACTCCACACCCGAAAAGCAAATAACCCAGTGAAGAAATGGGCAGAAAACATGAATAGACACTTCTCTAAAGAAGACATCCGGATGGCCAACAGGCACATGAAAAGATGTTCAGCGTCGCTCCTTATCAGGGAAATACAAATCAAAACCACACTCAGGTATCACCTCACGCCAGTCAGAGTGGCCAAAATGAACAAATCAGGAGACTATAGATGCTGGAGAGGATGTGGAGAAACGGGAACCCTCTTGCACTGTTGGTGGGAATGCAAATTGGTGTAGCCGCTCTGGAAAGCAGTGTGGAGGTTCCTCAGAAAATTAAAAATAGACCTACCCTATGACCCAGCAATAGCACTGCTAGGAATTTATCCAAGGGACACAGGAGTACTGATGCATAGGGGCACTTGTACCCCAATGTTCATAGCAGCACTCTCAACAATAGCCAAATTATGGAAAGAGCCTAAATGTCCATCAACTGATGAATGGATAAAGAAATTGTGGTTTATATACACTATGGAATACTACGTGGCAATGAGAAAAAATGAAATATGGCCTTTTGTAGCAACGTGGATGGAACTGGAGAGTGTGATGCTAAGTGAAATAAGCCATACAGAGAAAGACAGATACCATATGGTTTCACTCTTATGTGGATCCTGAGAAACTTAACAGGAACCCATGGGGGAGGGGAAGGAAAAAAAAAAAAGAGGTTAGAGTGGGAGAGAGCCAAAGCATGAGAGACTTTTGAGAACTGAGAGCAAACTGAGGGTTGATGGGGGGTGGGAGGGAGGAGAGGGTGGGTGATGGGTATTGAAGAGGGCACCTTTTGGGATGAGCACTGGGTGTTGTATGGAAACCAATTTGAGAATAAATTTCATATATAAATAAAAAAAAATTGGAACCTCAAAGTCATTCTTACAGTGAAACAAAGTGACATTTCCTACTATTAACGGGAAGAAACAATTCATATTCATGCAAAGGTAATTTGCCAACCGTTTTTCTTAAAATGTTGCCTGTTAGAATAATCATACACAAGCTCAGACTGATGTTCCCATTTCTAGCCACTTGGCATAATTGTGTGAGTGGGAGGTTGTATTAAGGCCTATCTTTACAACTTATCCTGCTTCACTTCTGGGTTGGTCCACTAGACACATGGCCCAAGCAGAGAAGAGAATTCCTATCCTTGTCCCCTCCTTGGTTCCTTGCTTACCAACCACCAGATTTTCAGCAACAGGGGTCATTGCCAGAGTTCTCTAGTTGCCAATCATGAGTTCAAAGGAAGAGTTTATTTTGTACATGAGGCTGCTGGGGACTAACAATATCTATCTCTTCTGGATATTACCTACTCTTCTTTGGAATAAAAACCCCAAGACAGTCATTCTTCTCATTTTAGTAGCTTCTCTTTTCTTGGTAGCTGGTTCCCCCACCTCCTCTTTTTTTCCCTCTTCAGAAGCAGTGTTAAAACATTGAATTCAAACATTCCATTCCATTATATTCTAATTTATTATTCAAATTCTATGTCAGATGGCATGTCCTCCATTTTGTTTCTGAAAATAGACTCACCATACCCGACACTGCACAGCATAGGAACTGACACGGGATGGGCACACAATTAATGTTCTTCCGGTGAATGAATAGTATAATCCAAAGACATGAGTTTAAAATGTAAGCTCCTGAGGGGAGGAGCAATGACTTATCTGCCTTTATACTCCCAACACCTGTATGCTGCTTGCCACATAGGACTCACGAAATAGCCGTATGGTCAACAGCATGGGTTTGGAGTAATATTCTTTTATTTTTTTTAAGTTCTATTTATTTAAGTAGTCTCTATACCCAACGTGGGGCTTGAACTCACAATCCTGAGATCAAGAGTTGCATGCTCTTCTGCCTGAGTCAGCAAGGTGCTCTGGAATGATAGTCATGATTCAATTTTTAGTTTTGCCACTTATTGACACTGAAAAAATTACTTAATCCATTTAAGACTCAGTTTCTCTTTAGCAAAATAAGGATTAAATGAGATAATGTACACCAAGTACTTAGCACAGAGTAAGCTCTCAATGAAGCCTATTCATTTGCATTCCACTTTAATAGCTTAGTCTCCTTATTAACACTGTCTAAGCTCTTAACATTTCTGTGGTTTCAAAGGCATGTGCACCTGTAACTGGCAATTTAGATATTAATGTGATCCGGGGTGTCAGCTCCTTAATCATAAGTAGTTTATGGGTGAGCTCCCCCTCCCTCAACCTGGTGAATTCATTTCAGAAATTGTGTCTATCATACAAAAGAAGGCCAAATATCCAGAGGTTTCTATTTAAAACCACAGCCTGGAGAATGAGGGGAAAGGGAAGTGTGTCAGGAATACATCTCACCTGATTGCCTCAAGCATGCAGGTGTGCCAGAAATGTCTACAAAAAAATGGTTTTATCTTTTACAAGGAAGAAAAATAAGTCACAGCATTCCCCAGGAAGATTCAGAGTCATCATTAGTGGTATGAATAATTTATCAGCATCTCCCTAAACCAGATAATGATACTTTTGTTGTCTGTTCTAAAGAGCAGAGAAGCTGTTCAACAACAACAAAATTAGTTCCCCAAAACAAAACCATCGTTTTCACCCTTGAACTAGCCTTTTCTGAAAGTTGCAGATGTATCCAGTCACCAACTGAGCCAAGGAACACAGAATAGGCTTTGGTTAAAAAAAAATAATAATAATAAGGGTAAAAAATACAAAACAAATTATTTAATAAATGTAAAGGATCATTTCCTTTACCTTGTTTTCTTAAAATCATCCAACACCATTCCATTTTGGATGTGTTTTCCAAGTGCAAATTTGTGTCTCTAAATATGATAGAAGACTTGGATCCATGTAGCTTAAGAATGAGTACAAAAAGAATGAGTACAAAACGGTTTCTAATCTTTCAGCTCTCTTAGAGCCAAATGTGAAAAAGTGCTAGTGTTAAGGCACTGAGCCTGGTTTCTTGGAAGGCCAGTTAAAAAGTAGTGAGTGTTAGATGCACGCCAACATGAAAATCAAAGCCATACCTGGAAGCAAAGCCGAGTTGGGGTTGTTTCTTTGGAATTACTTTTCATGTTTGAAACAGAAACTTTCAGAAGTCTGGAATAGTTCCTTTAAGTCACTTGACCTCTTAAACCCAAAACTCTATGTTTTTTTCTCCTCAGAAAAAGATCGAGTAAGAAAGGGTAGAAAGACACTCAAAAAAATCAGAGGAGCCCTTACAAGTAACTGTCCCAGAGCAACCTCTGCAGAGGAAAAGAGCCTTACCATGCAGGAAATCTGTCTAGCCAGCTCCCTCTCCCCACTCAGCTGCCCTTTGTTGCAGATGTTACCGATTTGGTTAGATAGTGATCCCCAGCTCCCCAAACAGATTCCAAGTGAGAAATAGGAAAAGTAATTGGTTGCTATTAGATACGCATTCTGAAGTAGAGAGAAATGTGGGCAGCGAGGAATTTCTGGCCTGGATTAGAGGTTCTATGGTAATTAAAACAGTAATGACAGAAAAGATTCCCAGTAACTTATTTGGAACCCAAAGATTGGATTGAAAACACAAACGAGTAATGTTGCTTCATTCAAGCTATCTCAGGAAGGCATACCATTCTTTATGTAACAGTGTTTTTCTTCCCCCAAACAGACTATCTGTTGAATGTCTCTGAATGTCTATCTGACATTCTGTCAGAGACATATCTGTCTCTGAATGACTATCTCTGAATGTCACTGATACACCTTAAATTGTGCAAATATTTATTGAGCAGGCATTGTGTTTAATTAAATTCTCAAATATTTATTGAAAAGGCATAGGGCTTCTGCTAGATGTGGGAAGCCTGGCCTCACTGCACTCAGTCTAATTTCTAATTATGTGTTTGGGAAGCGCTATGGTGCTTTTCAAAGAAGAATAGATAATCCCACAAGAAATACTTCTTCCTGGTAGAGTTCATTGCCTTTATGCATTTTCTGGGATCCTTCTGAATTCTTTGGATTAAGTTGTAACATGAAGGTCCACCAAAGACTGCTAAAATTGTCCTTGAGGCTTTAACGATGGAAAACTTGAGTTTTTTCCCCTTTAAATGGCTTATTAAAGTATAGTCCACATAGCATAAAATTCAACCTTTTATAGTGCATGATTCACTGAATTTTAGTATATTCACAAATATATTCCCCAAAGAAACCCATACCTACTATCAGACACTCCTCGTTGCTCAGTCATCTCCACTCCAAAACATACACACAGCCCCAAGCAAGCACTAACCTACTTTCTTGTCTCTATTCTGGACATCATATATAAATGGAATCATGCAATATGTGATTTTTGGGACCGGACTGAGTTTGAGTTTTAAAACTTTAATGCCATTATGGGGCACCTGGGTGGCTCAGTCGGTTAAGCATCTGACTTTGGCTCAGGTCACAATTTCACCGTTTGTGGGTTGGAGCCCTATGTCGGGCTCTGTGCTGACAGCTCAGAGCCTGGAGCCGGCTTCAAATTCTGTGTCTCCCTCTCTCTCTCTGCCCTTCCCCCACTTGCACTCTGTCTCTCCATCTCTCTCTCTCAAAAATAAATAAATGTTAATTTTTTTTAATTTTAAAACTCTAATGCCATTAGACAAACACCCAAAAGTTCAAACTGAACCTCCTTTTCCTTATTTGTAAAACAAAGACCATACTACCTCCTGAGGTAGTTGTAAGAAGTAAATAAAACAATATGTGATAGCAGGGAGCATAGTGCCTGGCATACACAAGTTGCTAAATTACATCTGGCTTGATTTCCAAGAACAACTCTAAGGAAGCCATTCCAAATATGTATTTCAGAACCAGCTTCCACATCTTTCTGTGTAATACGGGCAATGGGATGCTTTATGCAACCTCTATTTATCAATAAAACTGTCTTTTAAAAATTCCCTATTTGGGAACTGTTAAAAAAAAGAGGAAAATTATACTCATTCATAATCTGACCACTTAAAATTTAAATAAAATAGCTCCTCTAGAGGTAAACATTATTAATAGTGCAATGTATATCCATCTAATTTGTCCTATGCGTAGAACAAATATATGTATAACATACAGGCATACGTGTACCAGAGCACAAGACATTCCTGTCTTCAAGGGCTGCGTAATATAGATAGGGTAGGAAATAGAAAAAAAAATACAAAACCAATCTTAAGTATAAAACACAAAATTAAGTGCTGAATTGTCCATACAAGCTAAAGGAGTGATAATATCATAGACTGTGTGTCATTCCTAGAGCGAATGACTCTAGTGGCTTTTGCTTTCAAAATAGCCGTAGTAAATATTCACAATACAAAGTTCAGATAGGACAGATTTTAAAAAGCATACCACACAGACTTTTAATCCTGAGAGGGTTTAATAGAGCTAAGTAGAAGGTCTCCAAAATGTTTTTGGTTTCATGGTATACGCTGTGTCACAGTATTTGTTTCAGAGCCGAGAGAAATAACACAATTCTGTTTATTAAGTAGATGGATACAAACAGCCTAGTAAGTATTCATATCCTAGCTACTTAGTGGTTGCTCAAAAAAAGTCATACAGGGGCACCTGGGTGGCTCAGTCGGTTGAGCGTCCGACTTCGGCTCAGGTCACGATCTCGCTGTCCGTGAGTTCCAGCCCGGGTGGGGCTCTGGGCTGATGGCTCAGAACCTGGAGCCTGCTTCCTATTCTGTGTCTCCCTCTCTCTCTGCCCCTCCCCCATTCATGCTCTGTCTCTCTCTGTCTCAAAAATAAATAAATGTTAAAAAAATAAATTAAAAAAGTCATACATATATATTGAAAGAAAAATATTTCATTTTTAAATAACCAAAATTACTTAATAATGGGAAGTGTATGCCTCTTGAACACTATGTAATTTCTCAGACTTTGGAATGATACTGGACACCACCATTCTCACTTCCTGTTTCATTGATTCCCAGGTGGTGCTTAGTTTTGTATCGTTTTTAATGGACTTTATATTTAAGAGCAGTTACAAGATCACAGCAAAAAGAAGTGCAAAGTACAGAGTGTTTCCATATAACTCTTCCTTCCTCACACCTGGTGCTTGTTTTTAATAAAAGTTTTAGCTTTGCAAAAATGTGACATCATCAAAAGGAATGTGGTGTGATCTAATGTTGAAACTCTGAACTATCTGCAGCTAGCAGCTCATGTGGTCTCTGAAAAACATCGAGTCTCTCTGAGTTTTCTTGAAATTTCAAAAATTTCATCTTGAGTTAAACTGCAGCACCCTGGGGTGCCTCAGCACAGAGTTTGGGAAATGCAGGCATAGTGTATTTAATCCTAGGAATAGCATTCTAAACAAAGACATGTATGACTAAATGGAAAGCTCATGGTGATTAGGATGAGATATAATTGTTGGCCTTGTGACTCTGGTCATGTGATTGAACCACTGTTTGCCTATCTAAGAAATGGAAAAACCATTTCTACTTTATAAGGTTACAGTGCTGGTTAAGAGAGAACACTTGTAAAATGCCAATAGCACAGTGTCTTGCTCTAGGACTGGGGGTACTGTAATAGCTAAAGGAAAGGGATGGCCAATGGAACAAGTACAGTCCTCAAAGACATCAATATCTGTGGAATCAAGGCAGAATAGAGAGGTTAGGTTTGGAATGATGCTCCAGTAACAACAGCTAAACAATATAAAGAAGAATAAGAACTAAGTATGCAGTGCCTTGCTAATTATCGAGGAGACACTAAAGCATACTGTAGTCTGGCCACCTAGATAAGTTAGAATCCTACCTACTTAACCAATTTGTGCCTCATTTAATAGATATTCCTGGATCATGTAAAGCACTTAGCATATTACCGGGCAAATAGTAAAGTGCTCAATAAATGTTAGCTGTCATTAGTTTGTGCTATATGCTCACTTGGCCCTTTTGTAATTTCACTTTACCTTCACAATTACATTTTGTCGTCCATACGATTATGTTTCCTTTAAGGTGTGTGGTGCCTGAGTGGCTCAGTCGGTTAAGCATCTGACCTCAGCTCAGGTCATGATCTCACCGTTGGTCAGTTCGAGCACCGTGTTGGGTTCTGTGCTAACAGCTCAGATCCTGGAGCCTGCTTCAGATTCTCTGTCTCCCTCTCTCTCTCTGCCCCACTCCTGCTTGCACTCTGTCTCTGTCTCTCAAAAATGAATAAACGTGAAAAAAATTTAAAGTGAAGTTTAATTTCTCAAAAATGCTAAGAGTTATGAATTAAGTCCCAAACCTGAGATATTTTCTATGTGTTATTTTAAATGGACTCAAAGCCTTTTTTTTATGTGCCACATAATGTTTCTGAACTTTAGGGCAGAGAGCCACGTCTGAATTAAGTCACAAGGGGCAACTGAGTTTCACGATTTCAGGCCCTTAAGATAACAGAGCCAGCCTATTTACTGAGGGCATAAAGAAGACCATAGTAATGCCACCCATTCCCCTTCACCTTCCAAAACATCTGATACTGTTAGTCAAAGTGGCTCTACTCAGGTCAGTACAGATGCTTATGGTTATGATGCTAAGGATACATCCAGGACTAGGATTCTAACTTTTAACCCTACTGTGTCCTCATCTGCTACTTGTTCTTATAAGACTATTGATGACATAATTTTGTGGGAGACGGACCATCAGTAGGCTCACATATGACAGACATGTTTTTCATTTCATTGACTGGATTGACTTTACCAACTGCTAAAATTACTTGAGAATAGATTTTGAAATCTAATACTTTCTCTCTTTCCCCCTTTGTCAACTCCAGCACCCTGAGATAATGAATGTTAACAAGGTGACATGTATTTTTTTTTCCATGCTCATACCCTTAGTATAGGATTGTATTTTAAGATAAGACCGTATTGTTCATATTCTGTAACTTGTTTGTCCTTCAAAAATTATCATGGGCATTTGTCCATATCAGTTTCTACAAATCCAAATCATTCTCTTTCTCTTATCAGTAGTTGATAACATTTATTTGTTTATATATTTGCCTCCATTAGGATTTAAGTTCCATGTTGTTGGAAATCTATGTTGTTTACTGATAAATTTTCAGTGTCTAGAACCATGCCTAACACATAGTTGATGATCCATGAATATTTGCTGAGTGAATGAATAAATTAACATTTATGTATACACCTTTCCCTCTGCCTGGAGGGTCCTTTGGCCGCTACAGGTTTGCCAATCACAATCAGGCTTCATATGCAAGGACCAAAGTAGTTCCTTTGTAAATCCTTCCTTCCTATCACTCTTCCAGAAATATTTTATTGCCCTATCTTTGATCCCCTAAAGCTCTTGACTCCGGATTTTTTAGTAGAGAAGGTGAAATAATGTATCTTTAGGAGCCTTCTTAGAGCATGGAACATGGAAAACATTCAATGAACTGGTACTTATATTAAGTCATTTTTACTCTATGTTTATGAGATGGGTACTATTGCTATTTCAACTTTATAGATGGAAAAACTGAAAGAGTAGCTGAGTAATTTACTTAAGGTTTGGTAAATGGCTGAAGTGAGATTTAGGACTAGTTCTGCCAGATTCCACAGCCCACATTCCTAATCAACAAAAATTTCAGTCTCCTGTAATTTTGATATTGAAAAATAGATTATTGTGATTGAGACTGCTATGTGCTTATCAAAACCCGTTTCTTGTCCTCCTGGACATGTAGGATGACTATATTTTTCAATCTCCCATACAATGAGATGTGGCCACGTGACTGAGTTCTGGCCTATGGAATGTCACCTGAACTGATGACTACCACTTACAGACCTAGCTACAAAAACCTCCCACTGACTCTCCATAGTCTCTATCTTCTCTGTGTCTTTACCCCAGATTCAAGGATTCAACAGAAGACTGCAATATCGAGATACCTAAGATCACGGAGCAACAAAATTGAGGGACCCTCGGTCCCTGGATCACTAAATAGAAAACTATCTACATCAAACTATTAAATTATCAAGAATTAAACTTCCATTGGGTTATTCCATTTATGCTATGGGATTGGTATCATTAGTTGCCTCCCCTAGCAATTCTTACAGAAGGCTTTACATATGTGGACTTTATTTTTCTCTTTAGTAATTTCTTTCACCATTACCCCAAATATACCTCATACCACAGCTAGAATAAATTATTTGCTGTTCCTCCAACACCTTATACTCTTTTCCCTACAAGTCATAACCTCCCTCTCTTCAGGACTAAATCCTCCTTATTCTCTGAAGTTCTATTCATCTGTCACTTCTTCTGTGAAGTCTCACTTAACATGTCTGGGATAGATTTCCTTTCTCTTGTAACACCTTTCCAGCACTTAACTTCCCCACACCTCTGAACTGCTTCTTTTCAAGCTCTCATCCTCTCTAGTCAGTAATCTGCTTACCCTTTAGCTACACTACAGAACCAATACCCTGCTGCCTCCCGACAAAATTCATGAATGGTAACTGCATACCTGAATCCCAAATTTAAAATATTGACCTCTCAAGACTCTTTGTTGTGTCAACAATAACATTAATAGTTATTATTTCTGAGAACTTCAGTGTCATTCACTGTTCTGTTTTACATGTATGTAGTCATTTAATATTCACAATTTTATGAAATAAGATTTATTACCTCATTCATTTTACACTTGAGACAAAATGAGATACGAGGTGATGAAGTTAATATGCAAGGTCACAGAGATAGGAAAAAACTGTTCTTCCTTCATGGCATGACTAGAAACCCTCATATTCTGTGTGGAACTCATGGGAATTTAACAATGTTTGATAGTTTGTCCATATGTTTATGGAGAAAGTCATTATTGGGTTCCTAGGTTTATTTTATTTTATTTTATTTTATTTTATTTTATTTTATTTTATTTATTCTTTTATTCTCTTTTATTCTATTATATACTATTCTATTCTATTCTATTCATTGAGAGATGTGGGGGGAGGGACTGAGGGAGAGAGATAGAGAAAATCTTAAGCAGTCTCCATGCCCAGCACAGAGCCCCATGCAGGGCTCAATCTCACAACTGTGAGATCATGACCTGAGCTGAAATCAAGAGTTTGTCACTTAACTGACTGAGTCACGCAGAGCTCCTTGGGTTCCCAGATTTCAATGCTGGTTCCAAATTCCTCTCCTTGGTTCTACCTGGTGCCATAATTAGATTAATATCCCTCCTAAACCCAAGGTGAGACTATCTAGAATTGATCATAAGTTCTATAAGAATAGGGACCACATTTATTTTCTTCATGGCTGTATTTTGCTTGGCAAAACATTCAGTAAATACCTGCTGAATAAATTAACTAATGAGATAGAGAATGCCGCCTGCAGCAGAGAACATCACAGGTTTGGGATTACCCAGTACAGAATGACAACCAAAACGGTCTCTTTTTCCAGTTCATTACTTGCTGGAGGGAAGAAGGCTGGAAAAAAATTAGATGAAAGCAATCAAAGAAAAAGTAAATATATTTGTGACCTGTGATGAGTGGTATGGACTCCAGGTAACTTCGAAGAATAAATAGCACTATTGTCTCTCAAGTACACAAGCAGATTACATAGTATATGCAAGGCAAGAGTTGGATTTCTAGATAAAGGAACGGTTTTAAGTTCTGATGATGAATAATTCAGTGTAGTCAGATTCCAGCAAAGACACATGCCTGCAGTTAAATAAAGTGTTATCAACTGAGAGGCAACTCTATAAGGAATATGGCCTCTGTATATTCTCCTGAGCATCTCTTCAATGAATAAATGGTGGAAAAGTAAAAATTATCTTGGCAATTACAATGATCACTGGGTATGAACTAAATATGGACTTTTATTCAGTAAAATACAGAGCATATGATGTACAACTTGCTTCTGTCCTCCAGGAACTATCATAAACTCAGGTATTTCTGAGGCCCCTAGAAAAATGGGGTGTGAGCTTGTGACAGTCAAACCTAAGTGGGCTTTGGTGAAGAAAGCCTGACTTCCAAGTGAAAAAGTACATACCAAATCTTGGATCTCCATGCCTGGGTTCCAAGAATCTTCACTCATGGACTTCCTCAAATTAATTTTTTACCCAGATTCATCTCTATTCCATCTTTGTCTGTTTTGCATATTCTAAACTTCTTTTTAAATAGTCATCCTTGGCAGAAACAATGTATTTCATACAAAGGACTACAATTCCAACTGATGTCAACAAAAGAAAGGATCCTGAGTTTGGACTAAGAGGATATCCTTCATTAGAGAGGTATGGGTAATATAATGCTAGAAATCTCAGAAGCAGAAACTGCTCAGAGGTAGTACCTGGAACCATCTGGGCCATGTGTAAAAGGAGAAAGGCCCAAGGCCTCAGGAGTTGTATTGGGTCTTCTGTGGGATTCTGGCCTCCAGGAGCAAAGCAGAGCCAGGAGTAGAATTTAATATTCAAAAATTCATAGCAGATGGCAGGTCAGGTTTTGGGGACCCTATGCTTGTAAGGGCACTATGCTTTGTTTCCTCCAGGCATTAGACTCTAGGCATATGGTAACCAATTCTTTGCAGACATTGTCTACTGGTGGAGGGGGAGCTCTGAATGTATTATTTTGTTTTGTTTTGTTTTACATTGTTTTTTTTTTTGTTTGTTTTTCAGGTTTTTTTTTTATTTTGTTTTTTAGAACTGGGGTGCAACTCATCTTGAAAAGGACAAATAGTTATTGTTGACACTTGACTGGAGTAAAATAGTCATATATTTTCAGCCATTATCCAAAGTATAGTCTTAATTTTGGAACTGAACTCTTAGGAAAAGCTAATAAATCAGATTTCCTTAGAATAAAGCTAGGAGAACATTTTGAAAAGCAATTTTACAACATGTATGTATTGCTTCTTGGCCTTTTGACTGAGATCAAGTGTACAACATGCACATATTATGATCCTTAAAAATGTTTGCCCTATCTTGTGTTTCCCCCCAAATGGAGCTTGATAAGAATTCATGTGCAGGAAGGTGACTCCAGAGAATAAGAATGAAGAATTAGACAGTGTGAAACAGGGCAAGAGGAAAAGCCAGACAACTGCACTATCAAGGTTACTGCTGTGAGCAACAGGACATCGATTCTGTCATACTCTCCTAAGAGGCATGCAAGATGCCACCCTAAATTGTTTATCCAATAGTCATGGGTGCATGTATCATGCCATCAGACTATAGTAAACCTTTGGGGTCAGGGCTGCCCTCAGAGGTCCTCACTCCCCAGCACTACTGAGCTTCACATGTGCACAGGGCAAAAAAAAACCATCTGATGTTGGGGGAAGAAAAGCAAAGGTGTGCAATACATTTATGATGAAATATTATCAGTGCAAATGAGTTGAAGTGTCTACAGAACAGAACATCTCAGCCATAGATGTAGTGAGAGATCTGGCAGAGAGGATGGCAAGGCAGGGCCCCAGAGGAACTAAGTACAAACTTCCTTCCCATCAACACAGTGATGAAAATGAAAAAGGACAATGTTTCCAAAGGGTTAAGAATATGAAAAGATGTTTCCAGTACAACATGACGTTGTGAAAACAGATGCTAAATTATATACACAGAATGATCACACGATCTAAAAACAATCACGTATAGAAGAGTATCCCTAATATAATGAAAATACAAAAGTAGTTGTATTCAGATCTTAGGAGTGTAGGTAAAAAAAAAAAAAAAAAAAAATTCTTCTATTTTTCTACAAGAGCCACAAAAGAGATCAAAATAGTTCCATCAAGTAGGTCATGGATGGATATTAATTTGTTCTTCTTGAGCCTTGATCCCTACAGATTATTAAATCTTGTGGTGCTGCTCACTTCAACCCATGCTCGAAATCACCTATTTCTACACTCTGACCCTATGCCTGTTTTCCTAATTCCTCTCCTTACCAAAAATTTTTTTTGCTTCCCTTTGTCCCTTTAGAAAACACATAACTACATTATTACTCCTGCCTACCTCCTAATGATCCATCAGGTAGCCCTTCCTGATTTGATACCTGCTCCCAGCCATAGTTGCACCTCTCTTGTTTACTCCCAAAAGGTCCTGTTCTCATCTCACCCTAGCACCTATGGAACTGTTTTGTATTGCTTATGTATCTGTTTTGTATACCACTCTTAACTATAAGCCCCATTATATTTGTTATTTCATCAATTAACACAACTCCTCTATCATACCAGCATTATTAACTCCATTCTGTAGAAGAGGATTCAGAAGTTTGGAGAAACTTAATAACCTGAGTTCACATAACCGATATATTAAGGATCAACATCTGAACCAAGATCAGAATTCAAGGCAGTTTGGACTTCAAATTCATTTTTTTTAAACTATTGTCTCTGATAGGGAGGATAATCAAAACAAACTTAGAACAAAGGATTCTGTTGACTGAGCATTTGCTTTCTTACATTCTGCTAACCTAGTCAATATTCTATAACTTTTCATTGACATCAATAAATCTGATTATAAACACCCAATAGTTTCTGTATTTTGTTCTAAATTAATACAATCTCATTTACAGTTAAATGTCCAAAACCAACTTAAATCGCCAACAGAAGAAAATACCTAAGTAAATTATCCAGCCGATTAAGCCATCAATAATTATGTTTACAACATATTAAAGATGGACTGCTATGTGAAAAAGGATATAAAAATGTATGTATACACAGTATGATATTTAAAGTATATGCACACACATGAAACTAGAACTAAATATATTAAAATATTAACAGATTTTGATTGGATGGATACTAATTATATTTGCTAAGCATTCTACAATAAAATTTATTTTATAATTAGAAAAATTAATATTTTAAAATTTATGTAATTTGTTACAGACAAATTTATGACAGATATTTTGATCATAGAGCTAAGTTGAGTCAAATTTTTTAAATGACACAAAATGGTTACAAGTCATAGGTACAAGTTTGATACGTTTTCTCTGGAACAGAATTTGAATGAACAAATGATGCTGCTACCATTTCTAACCTAGTTTATGAATTCATAATGAGAGGAAAACAAGAAGGTAAAATACCTTAATACCCCTTTTTCTATATATCTTGTCCAAACCCTGAAACACTCTATCCCCTTATGACTTTGACTATAGGTTACTTGCTAGAACACACCTGGTGCAGAGTGCTTTGGGACCTCCCAGCTCATGCCCACTTCAACTCAAGCCATTCCAATCAGGGCAGCCCTGTGCGAACTGCTCCACAGTCTACACCTGCCTCAGCTCTGGCCACCCCTCCAAGGTGCCCCCTGCATGGAGTGACCTGGGACACCCAGCCCATACTGTGTCTTAGCTCCAGCTGCCCTACCAGGGCGCCCCTGCACAGAGTGCCCTGAGGTACCCTGGCTTGCAACCACCACAACTTTAGCTTTCCTATTGGACACCCTCTGGGCGGACAGAGCAGGGAATACCCCAGTCTGTGCCCACTTCAGCTCTGGACATTTAACCAGGGAAGCCCTAGAATGGAGTGCCGTTTGACTCCCAGCTTATGTCAACCACAGCTCATCAGCCAGCCAAACATACCAGGCACATACAGTTTACACAGGCAATGACCATACCCAGGACCATTCTTTCAAGATGAGGAGTAGCTGTTTTGCCTAATCCTTAGAAATAGACACAGAAAGTCAAGGAGACAGAGTAATATGTTCCAAATGAAAGAACAAGAAAAAAAAAAACTAAATGAAATGGTAATAACCAATCATCTTATGAAGAGTCCACTTATAAAGTGCGGTTCAGTCAGTTAAGCATCTGACTTCGGCTCAGGTCATGATCTCAGTGTTTGTGCTTCAAGCTCTGCTTCAGGCTCTATGCTGGCAGCTCGGAGTCTGGAGCCTGCTTCAGATTCTGTGTCTCCCTTGTTCTCTGCCCCTCCCTTGCTCATGCTTGCTCGCTCTCTCCCTTTCTCTCTCAAAAATAAACATTAAAAACAATAAAAAAAAAAGTTCACAATAATGGTCATAAAGATGTCTGTCAGACTGGAAAGAAAAGTGTATGAACCTAATAAGAACATAAACAAAGAGAAAATATAACAAAGAACCATAGTTGAAGAATACAGTAACAAAAATGAAAAATACACTAGTGAGAATCAACAATACACTAGAGGATAAAGAATAGATCAGTAATCTGGGAGACAGGTTGGTGGAAACCACCCATGCTGAAAAGCAAAAAGAAAAAAAAAGAATTTAAAAAAATGAGGATAGGTTAAGGTATCTCTTGAGAAACATCAAGAAAACATTCACATTATAAGGATTCCAGAAGGGGAAGAGACAGAAAAAGAAGCAAAAAACTTATTTGAAGCAATAATAGTTGAAAACTTCCCTAACCTGAGGAAGGAAACAGACAACCAGGTTCAAGAAGCACAGAAAGTTACAAACAAGATGAATCCAAAGAGGTCCACACCAAGGCACAATGACTGAAATGACAAAGATTAAAGATAAAGAATTTTAAAGGCTGTGAGAGAGAAGCAATTAACTACATATAAGGGGAACCTGATAAAGCTGTCACCTGACTTTCCACTAGAAACTTTGTAAACCAGAAGGAAGCGGCATGATATAGTCAAAGTGCTGAGAGGAAAAAACCTACAACCAAGAATATTCTACCTGGCAAGGTTATCATTCCGAATTGAAGGAGAGGTGAAGAGTTTCCCCGTCAAACAAAAGTTAAAGGAGCTCATCACCATTAAATCAAACTTATGAGAAATGTTAAAGGGATGGCTTCCTTCTTCCTTTCCTTTCTTTCTTCTTCCTTTCTCCTTCTTTCCCTTCCTTTCTTTCCTTCCTTCTTTTCTTCTTCTCCTCCTCCTCCAAGTTTTTATGTAAATGCCAGTTAGTTAACATAGTGTGATATTAGTTTCAGGTTTAGAATTTAGTGATTCATCACTTATATACAACACCCAGTGCTCATCCCAACAAGTGCCCTCCTTAATACCCATCACCCATTTAACTGATTTCTCAGTCCATCTCCCCTCCAGTAACCTTCAGTTTGTTGTTATAGTTAAGAGTCTGATTTCTGGGGTGACTGGGTGGCTCAGTTGGTTCATTGTCCAACTCTTGATTTCAACTCAGGTCATGATCCCAGTGTCATGGGATCAAGCCCCACATTGGGCTCCTCCATGCTCAGCTTAAGATTCTCTCTCTCTCCCCTTCTGCCCCTCTTGCCAGCTCTCACTCTTGCTGTCTTTTTCTAAAATAAAAAGTAAAAAAGTGTGTTTTCTAGTTTGCCTTTTCCCCCTGCTATGTTCAACTCTTTTTTGTATTCCACATAGGAGTGAAACCATACAGTATTTGTCTTTTCTGATTGACTTATTTCACTCAGCATAATACTCTCTAGCTCCATCCACATCATTGCAAATGGCAAGATTTCGTTCTTTTTGATGGCAGGGTAATATTTCATATATATTCTATATATATATATATATATACACACACACACATATATATATTCCATTATATCCCATATACATATTATATTCCATATATATATTCCATTATATTCCAAATACATATTATATTCTATATATATATTATATTCCATATATATTATATTCCATACACACACACACATACATACATACACACACCACCTCTTCTTTATCCATTCATCAGTTGATGAACACTTGGGATCATAGGCCAGTGGAACAGAATAGAAAATACAGAAGTGAACCCACAATTATATAATCAAATAATCTTTGACAAAATGGGAAAGAATATACAGTGGATAAAAGACAGTCTCTTCAACAAATGGTGTTGGGAAAACTGCATAGCAACATGCAAAAAATGAAATTGGACCACTTTCTTACATTATACCCCAAAATAAATTCAAAATGGATCAAACACCTAAATGTGAGACAGGAAACCATCGAAATCCTTTGGCCAAAACTTTTTGGCATCAGTCATAGCAACTTACTAGATATGCCTCCTGAGGCAAGAGAAACCAAATCAAAAATAAACTATCGGGACTTCATCAAGATAAAAATCATATTTACAATGAAAGAAACAGTCAAAAAAACTAAAAGGCAACCTTCAGAATGGAAGAACATATTTGTACATGACATATCAGATAAAGGGTTAGTATCCCAAATATAAAAGGAACTTACAAAACTCAACACCCAAAACACAAATAATCCAGTTAAGAAATGGACAGAAGACATGAATAGACATTTTTCCAAAGAAGACATCCATATAGCTAACAGACACATGAAAAGATGCTCAACATCAGTCATCATCAGGGAAATGCAAATCAAAACTACAATAAGCTATCTTCTCACACCAGTCAGGATGACTAAAATGAACAATACAGGATAAGACAGGAGTTGGTGAGGATGTGGAAAAGGGGAACCCTCTTACACTGTTTGTGGGAATACAAACTGATCAGCCACTCTGGAAAACAGTACGGAGTTTCCTCAAAAAGTTAAAAATAGAACGATTCTAGGATCCATCAATTTCACTACTAGGTATTTACCCAAAGCATACAAAAATACTGATTCTAAGGGATACATGCACCCTGATGTTTATAGCAACAGTATCAACAATAGCCAAATTATGGAAAGCACACAAAGGGCCTTAAGTTAAAAAAAAAAAAAGACATTAATAAATTATTGAAGAAAAGAGTCCACGAGTGAAAGCAAATATGCAGTAAATGTACTAGAGCAATTATTTATAAAGCTATAATGATTAAAAGACAAAAGTAGTAAAATTAATTTTATCTAAAAAATTAGTTAAGGCAACTCAAAAAGATGTAAAAAATATGACAACACAGACATAAAATGTGGGGGCGTAATAAAATTAAGTTCTTTAACAATGTGTTTGAACTTAAGTGACCATCAACTTATTATAGACTGCTATATAATTAGGATATTATTTATGAACCTCAGGGTAACCACAAAACAAAAAAAACTTTGATACACACACACACACACACACACACAAAATAAAAGTAAGCATAACACTAAAGTAAGTCATCAATCACAAGGAAAGAGAGCAAGGGGAGAACAGAAAACTACAAAACTGAAAGAGAATTAACAAAATGGCAATCAGTACATATCTACCAATAATTATTTATTTTCTTTAAAATTTTTTTTTAACGTTTACTTATTTTTGAGACAGAGAGAGACAGAGCATGAACAGGGGAGGGTCAGAGAGAGGGAGACACAGAATCTGAAACAGGCTCCAGGCTCTAAGCTGTCAGCACAGAGCCCGACGCGGGGCTCGAACTCATGGACCGTGAGATCATGACCTGAGCCGAAGTGAGCCACTTAACCGACTGAGCCACCCAGGCGCCCCTATCAATAATTACTTTAAATGTGTGGTCTAAATGCTCTAATGAAAAGACAGAGGGTGAAAAAAATTGATTAAAATGAAAGACACATCTATATGCTGCCTATAAGAGACTCACTTCAGACCTACAGACACCTATAGACAAAGTGAAGGGATAGAGAAACTTATTCCATGCAAATGGAAACAAACAAATGTAGTAGCAATACTGATCTCAGACAAAACTGACTTTAAAATAAAGACTGCAGCAAGAGACAAAGAAGGGTATTACATAATAAGAGACCAACAGGAAGATATAACAATTATAAATATCTATGTATCCAACACTGGAGCACCTAAATACATAACACCAATATTAACAGATATAAAAGGAGATATTGATAGTAATACAATAGTAGCAGGGGATTTTAACAACCCACTTATATCAATGGATACTTCAGACAAAAAATTAATAATCAGTGTCTTTGAATGACTCATTAGACCAGACGGACTTCACAGTTATATACAGAATATTTCATCTAAAAATACAAAATATTCTTTCTTGTGTTGTCAAAGATTAGTTACCCATATAATTGTGGGCCAGTTTCTGGGTTTTCTATTCTGTTCCACTGATCTATGTGCCTGTTTTTATGCTAGTACCATACTGTCTTGATGACTACAGCTTTATAATATAGCTTGAAGTCTGGAATTCTGATGCCTCCAGCTTTTTTTTTCCCAAGAAAGTTTTGTCCATTTGGGATGCAAAAATACTGATATGAAGGGGCGCATACATCCTGATGTTTATAGCAGCATTATCAATAATAGACAAATTATGGTAAGAGCCCAAATGTCCATTGACTGATGAATAGATAAAGAGAATGTGGCATATATACCATGGAATATTACTCAGCCATCAAAAAGAATGAAATCTTGCCATTTGCAATGGTGTTGATGGAGCTAGTGGGTATTATGCTAAGTGAAATAAGTCAGAGAAGACAAATATCCTATAATTTCACTCATATGTGGAATTTAATAAACAAAATAGATGAAAATAGGGGAAATAAAAAATAAGAGAGGCAAACCATAAGAGACACTTAACTATAGAGAACAAACTAAGGGTTGTTAAGGGAAGGTGGGCAGGGAAATGGGCTGAATGGGTGGTGAGTATTAAGGAGGGCACTTGTTGGGATGAGCACTGGGTGTTATATGGAAGTGACGAACCATTAAATTCTACTTCTGAAACTATTACACTATATGTTAACTAAATGGAATTTAAATAAAAATTTGAAACATTAAAAGAAAAAAAGAAAAACACAGAATACACATTCTTTCTTTTCAAGTGCACATGGGATTTCTGCTAGGATAGATCGCATGTTAGGCCACAAAACAATTATCAGTAAATTCAAAAAGATTGAAATCAGATTAAGCATCTTTTCTGACCACAAGAGTATGAAACTAGAAATAAATTTCAAGAAAGAAACTGGAAAAAGAACAAACATATGGAGGCTAAACATCCTACTACCAAACAGCCAATGGGTCAATGAAGAAATTGAAGAGGAAATAAGAAATACATGGAGAGAAAAGCAAATGAAACCACAATAGTCCCAAATCTGTGGGATGTAGCAAAAGCAGTTCTAAGAGGGAAGTTTATAGCACTATAGTCCTATCTCAAGAAACAGTAAGAATCTCAAAACTAACATAGACACGTAAAGAAACTAGAACAAGAACAAAGCCCAAAGGTAGTAGGAAGAAATAATAAAGATAAGAAATGATATAGAAACAAGAAAACAAAATAACAACAACAAATCAATAGAAAAAGATCGATGAAACAAATATCAGGTTCTTTGAAAGGAAAAATAAAATAGATAAATCTTTACCCACACTTATCAAGAAAAAAAGAGGGATGCCTGGGTGGTGCAGTCGGTTAAGCGTCCGACTTCAGCCAGGTCACGATCTCGCGGTCCGTGAGTTGCAGCCCCGCGCCAGGCTCTGGGCTGATGGCTCAGAGCCTGGAGCCTGTTTCCGATTCTGTGTCTCCCTCTCTCTCTGCCCCTCCCCCGTTCATGCTCTGTCTCTCTCTGTCCTAAAAATAAATAAACGTTGAAAAAAGAAAAAAGAAAAAAAGAAAAAAAGAGAAAGGGCTTAAATGCATAAAGTAAGAAATGAAAGAGAAGGAACAACCAACATCATAGATATACAAATAATTATGAGACTACCATGAAAAGTTTATGCCAACAAATAGGAAACCTAGAATAAATGGATAAATTCCAAGAAGATACAATCTTCCAAAACTGAAACAGAAAAAAATAGTAAATATGAACAGAGAAATTGCTGGGGGATGAATGTGAATTGAAATCAAACACTCAACAAAGTCTAGTACCAGATGCTTTCACAGGTGAATACTACCAAACATTAAAGAAAAAATAAATCAACATTTATTCTTCTAAAACAATTCCAAAATTTAATTGAAGAAGGAAAGCTTCCAAATATATTCTATGAGGTCAGCATTACATTGGTATCAAAACAAGAGGAAGGCACTAAAGCAAAACTATAGACCAAAATCCCTGATGAACATAGTTGCAAAAATCCTGAAAAATATTAGCAAACCTTATTCAGCAACACATTAAAAGGATCATCTACAACAATCAAATGAGATTTATTCCAGCAATGTAAGGATGGTTCAATATTTGCAAATCAATCAACATGATACCTCAACTTAAGAAGATGAAAGATAAAAATCATATTATTATCTCAATAGATGCAGAAAAAAAATGACTTAATTCAACATCCATTCATGATACAATACTCAACAAAGTGGATGTAGAGGGAACGTACTTCAAATAATAAAGCCCATATATGACAAATCCACAACTGATATCATACTCAATGTCAAAAATTGAGAGCTTCTCCTCTAGGATCAGGAATAAGACAACGATGGTTACACTCATTACTTCTACTCAACATAGTGCATGCAGTCCTAGCCTCAATGATCACAAAAGAAAAAAAGGCATCCAAACTGATAAAGAAGTAAAACTCTCACTATTTGCAGATGATATCATACTACATGGAGAAAACACTGAAGGCACCACAAAAACAACAACAACAATTATTCTAAATAAATACAGTAAAGTTACAGAATACAAAACTAATATACAGAAATCTGTTGCATTTCTATACACTTATAATGAAATAGCAGAAAGAGGAATTAAAAATATAATCTCGGGGCGCCTGGGTGGCGCAGTCGGTTAAGCGTCCGACTTCAGCCAGGTCACGATCTCGCGGTCCGTGGGTTCGAGCCCCGCGTCAGGCTCTGGGCTGATGGCTCAGAGCCTGGAGCCTGTTTCCGATTCTGTGTCTCCCTCTCTCTCTGCCCCTCCCCCGTTCATGCTCTGTCTCTCTCTGTCCCAAAAATAAATAAATGTTGAAAAAAATAAAAAAATAAAAATATAATCTCATTTACGATTGCATCAAAAAGAATAAAATACCTAGTAAAAACTTAACCAAGGAAGCAAAAGACCTGTACTCTGAAAATTACAAAATATTGATGAAAGAAATTGGAAACATAAACAAATGGAAAGCCATACCATGCTCATGGATTAGAAGAAGAATATTGTTAACATGTCCATGTTACCCAAAACAATCTATAGATTCAATGCAATCTCTATCAAAATACCAATAGTATTTTCACAAGACCTGAACAAATAATCCTAAAATGTATATAGAACCACAAAAAGACCCTGAATAACCAAAGAAATCTCGAGAGAGAAGAACAAATCTGGGGTTATCAAATGCACAGATTTCAAGATATACTACAAATCTGTAGTGATTAAAATAGCATGTTTCTGGCACATAAAAAATGGACATATAGATCAGTGGTATTGAATAGAGACCTGAGAAGTAAACCCATACTTACATAGTTCATTACTCTAAAACCAAGGAGGTAAGAATATATAATACAGGAAAGACAGTCTCTTCAATAAATAGTGCGAGGGAAACTAGACAGCTACATGCAAAAGAATTAAAATGAACCACTTCTTACGCCATATACAAAGATAAAGTCAAAATGGTTTCAAGACCTAAGTGTGAGACCTGAAACATAAAACTCCTAGAAGAAACATAGGCAATAACTCTGGCACATCAGCTTTAGCAAGACATTTCTACATGTCTCCTCAGGCAAGGGAAACAAAAGCAAAAGTACACTATTGGGACTGTAACAAAATAAAGAGCTTTTGTATAGTGAAGAAAACCATCAACAGACCAAAAATACAACCTGCTGAAGGGGAGAAGATGTTTGAAAATGATATATAGAAAAAGGGGTTAATATCCAAGTTATATAAAATAACTTATACTAATCAATACCAATAATAGTAATAATCACTCAACTAAAAAATGGGCAGAAGACTTGAGCACACATTTTTCCAAAGATGACATACACACAAGATACACAACATCACCAATGATCAGGGAAATGCAAACGAAAACCACAATGAGGTGAAACACATCAGAGAAAGACAAATACCATATGATTTCAAGTACATGTGGAATCTTAAAAAACAAATGAACAAAGAAAAGCAGAAACAGACCTACAAACACAGATAATTAAGGGTTACCAGAAGGGAGGGGGTAAGGGATGAGAAAAAATGGATAAAGAGGAATAGGAGGTACAGGCTTCTAGTTATGGAATAAGTTACAAAACTGTGAAAGGTACAGCATAGGGAATATAGTCAATGGTATTATAATAGCATTGTATGTTGACAGACAGTAGCTACACTTGTGGTAACCACAGCAGAATGTACAGAATTGTCGAATCACCACATTATATACCTGAAACTAATGTACCACTGTCAACTATACTCAATAAAATATCATTATTATTAAAAATTAAGCTTGTGATATTAATCTATAACAATGTCATCAGGGGTCAAGGAAGCCAGAGATTTATTACTGAAGCTAAACACCCCTGGATACTAATCTGTTCAAGCTGCACTATCCATTAACATGGCAATTGAAATTCAAGCTGTTTAACCTTCTGAACAATTCCAACAACAATTTTGCAGCTATGTTTATAGAAAAAGAATCATAGACATGAAGCCAAGGAGCGTAGGCCCATAGTCCAGACTGATTATCCATTATCTGTGTGACACCGTTAGTCTCCTAACCTCTCTGGATCCCATCTATGATATCATTTATAAAGTAGAAACAGAAATCTAACTGCTGTGAGAATAAAACACAATTAGCACTGTGGTTTTAAATATTTGGGAATATATATATAAATAATGGAAACAGCCAGTATATCTGAACTATATTAGATATAAAAATTACAATGACTGAAAGAAAGCATGACTAAATGGCAACAATGATTGTTTCAGAATGATAGGATTATGAGTCTGAGTTTTGGATGCCACTTTATTCTTTTTCCTTTACGCTTTATGCATTTCTCTAGGAGTACAAAGATTTCCACAACAACCAGATGAAATCATCTGGTAGGCAACACTGTTGAAATTACATATCCCTCCCTTCCCTTCTGGTTACAAAATACTGAGTAGCTCCATTTCCAAATTTCCCCAGTGGTCAATCTTTGGCATTAGATCAAACATCACAATATGCTTCAGAAGGGTGTGAGAAAAGGAAAGCAGACCGCTAGAACTTAAGGGCTTTGGCAACCTGAACTATGCGGTGAGTTTGGAGAGGATGGTTTAAAATAAATGAGAAAGAAAAGCCTGTGGCTTTTGGCGAGAGAGACATGAAATTCCACTGCACGACTCTCCTACCTCTGTGCCCCCATCCAGTGCCCTTAGGAAGAGGTAAATGTTCACTTGCTTTGGATTTGGTGTTTGGCTGCTTTTCATAATAGCTCATCCATTTACAAATGAGCACTAGGTTCTTTCAGACCCCAAAATAGTCAAACATTTTCAAGTATAGTTCTAAGGCACAGTGCCACAGTGACATGGGTATTCTGGCCTCTTGGGAGATGTTTATAATGAAATCTTGATTTATTACCGGTATTATCTGTGTTTCCCCTTTACTGAACTTACTCAGAACATACTTACTTGAAATTCTCAGAACATATTTCCCCTCCTAAAGAGGCCTCCTCTTCCCACTTATGAAGGCTTCCATCTCTTCAAGGTCTCTTCAGGCAATGGGGTTTCCTGAGAACTGGGTCCAGGGGCCAGCTCAACCCTCCCCTCCCCCGCCTCCATTTGCTCCAGGGCAGCTTCTCCCTTTGGCAGGCCTAAGAATCAGTCTTTTGTCTAAGGGAAAACCAGCTCAGCAACTGCCTTCACTCCCATTCTTCTCCAGTCTTGGGCGGGTTTGTGGAAAAGTTACCTCCGAGCAGATGGCAGTGCTGCCAGATGACTGTATTTCATGTGCAGCAAACCAATGAATCACTGTTTGTGTGTTCACACTATGCACTTCTTTGTACCTGGCACCATTTGCATATTTTTAACCGTGTTGCCTGTGGATATGGCCCATTTAAACTGTGCCTGTGTGGGAATCACGGCTCAGTTTATGTCCCGTTCCAAACCTACTACATAGGAGTTTACCAGCTTTTCAAAAGAGACAGGGGGAAAAGGCGTCTCACAGAATTTTTATAAAATAGTTATAACCTTTTGTGAAAAAATACTGCATGAAATTCAAGATGTATGCCAAGTCAACTGAAAGATGCAAGAAGCTAGGGATGGAATTCTAGGCCAAGGGAAGAGATTGTAAAAGGAAAAGAGAAGCAATGCCCATCCTTAAAAGACTGAGTTTCTAAGAATTCTGTCCCAAACTTCTCTTCTCACTTCACACACTCCCTTGGCTAAAATTCATTACCCCAATCCTTTCAAAGGCCTCTGTTATGCTGACTACCTTTATGTTAAACCTACATTCCAAGTCCTCATTTTGTCCCATTCTTCTGAACCCCTGCTGCCCAGCACATATTTCTAACAAGATACAAGAACAAATTCATCAAATTGAATATATACAAAATCTTCACCTTCCTTCCTAAACTTTGCTTATTTGCTTGCCCTTCCCATAGAGTTTATCTTAATCTACTCAACCCAATGGTCTACATTAAAAAATCAAGATCTATTGATCTTGATTTCTCATAGCTAATCAACATGACACCACCAAAACTTTTCTCACATTATTCCCCTTCTCACTATCCACTATTTATTCCCTCATCTGAGCTTTCATCATCACAATTCAGTTAGTACAAGACTGTTCTAAGTGGTCTCTCAATTCACGGCCACTCTTCCACCAGTATTACCTTTCTAGATGTAGATTTGACTGCGTCACTTCCTACATGAAAACTGTCTAAGACTCCCAGAGATAATAGCAACATTCTCTGGAACAGATAGTCCAGACAACACTGCAGAAGAAGGTAGAAACTCCACACAACGCACACCAATCTGGCTCAGTTAATTTTTCATTCCTTTGTAAATTTTAGCCAACCTCTCTCCCTTCACCGCCTGGCCCCACATATCCCACCTCCACATGCAGGCCACATCCATGTTCTTAGACACTTTTGTTCCTCTACATTTTCATTCCTCTGTCTTCGTGCATTTTAATTACTTTTTCTGGAAATTATACCCTTCCTCATAGACAGAATTACTTTCTCATCTCTGTTTCTATAGAAATTAATATGGCCTCTCTTAAAGCACTCTTCATGCTGTATCTGTATTACTTATGTGTCTATCTCTCCTTGATCCTTGAAGTTTTAAGTGCTAAAGGACAAAGACCAACCCTTACTTATCTTTCTATCCCAGGCCATGTGCCATGATTGCCAAAGAGGAAGTTCTCCAGCACTCTTCTCTGAATTTAAAAGATGTCTTTGTTGCTTGTGATTAATCAGAAAGCCACTTGACTAGGACTCCAAAACCATGAATCTCCAACCAGTTGCTACCAGAACTAGAAACACCTGAAAAAGTGTAGTAGGCCCAGTGAAGTTCAAATTGTTCATTATCACAGGGCTTTGGCCTATGAAACCTGTCCTTATAATTTAGACTGAATATGTGACATTTGGTTTGAAGACATTTTTGGCTCTTGCCTAAGGTTCTTTTGTCTTGATACTTGGGATCTCATGGGAACAATGGAAAATGCACCCCAAAGCAAGAGACTATTTTTAATGGATAAACTATTATGACCATTCCCCAGCACACATACACATACACACACACACACACACACACACACACACACACACACACATTTCTGTTTCTAGTAGAAAGGGCATGATTTTATTCTTGGACTTCAACCCATGTCTCTACTTCTTTCAAGGGGCTGAGTTTTTTGACCTTGAATTTTTCCAAATATTTGAGCTATCTCTTAAAGGGCATTGCTGAGGCAGTACCCAGCAATGGGTACGGTTTTCTGCGGAATGTCCTTTCCTACTCTTGGGGAACTCTTGTAAGCTGAGAAACAGGAAACCTGACAGTGGAGAAGCACAGGTGCTTTTTGAATGGCAGATGACACTGTCAGAAGTAAACACCAGCAAGATAAGAGTGAAAGCAATACGAAAAAAGTACCTTGGAGCAACAGCTTTGAGGTAGGAAGATCAGAGAGAAGCAGAGTACAAGATCCTAGGTAAGAGGTCCTGAGGTCCTGAGTGGGAGAAGTGGCAATTTGGAAACAGGGGACAGGAAAGATGGTGGAGGTGGTATTAATAGAAGTATATTTAACACCAGCCGTTATCAGTCATGTTTAGGATTTAGTGAGACTTATAAAAAGCATAGTGTCAAGTGATTTGTATTCAATGAATCATGGGAAAGCTGAATAACCAGTAAATGAAGGATTCTTTCCATTTTATAGATTCAAAACCTAAGGCCTAGAGGGGCATCTGGTGGCTCAGTTTATTAAGGGTCCGACTTCGGCTCAGGTCATGATCTTGCAGTCCGTGAGTTCGAGCCCCAGTCAGGCTCTGTGCTGACAGCTCAGAGCCTGGAGCCTGCTTCAGATTCTGTGTCTCCTTCTCTCTCTCTCAGCCCCTCCCTCACTTGCACTGTCTCTTTCAAAAATAAATAAGCATTTAAAAAATTTTTAAAAATACCCACTAAGGCCTAGAAAGGTAAGTAGTACCCTACAAAGGTCGTACTTACTAAGTGACAGAGCTGGGTCCTCAATTTTAGTCTGACAGTCTGTTAGAGATCCTGCTCTCGTCCTTTGGAAGTAAGATGAACAAGATTTACTGAGTTTATAAAGGGGTGTGGTATATGAGGGGAAAAAAAGAGCAAAAATGAAGCCCAAGGCTTTGTGACTGAATAATTGAGAGTTTAGTAGTCCCTTTTGTAAAAATGGGGCACAGAAAAGGGAAGAGATTTCCTGATAGGGATGAGTTCTGTGCTATGCAGAGTAAATTTGCGAAGCCCCAGGGACATCTACTGTGAGGTACTCGACAGGCTGTTGCAAATGGAGGACCCAGCCACTGAGTCACTTCCTCAAATCCCCTGAGGACCAAATTTGGATTACAAAAATGGGCAGAAGATCTCACCTCCAAAGGCAGATAAAAGAGTTAAAATCTTAGTGCTTAACATTTAAAATTCCTGAATACCCTGGATAATGCATTCCAGCTTCTTCTACACTCCTGCTTTTAAGAGTCAGTGTATGTATGTATGTATGTATGTATGTATGTATGTGTGTGTGTGTATATATATATATATATATATAAAATTATAGCATATTTCCACTACAGCCCTGGGCCTGCAAATCTGTTCCTTTTTTGTAAAGTAATTACTTAGAGAGCACCCGGACCAATAATTTCATTTTCCCCAGGAGAACATATAAATTACTGTGACATAAACCCATCTATTCTGATTTCTTAAAAAATAGATCAGATAGTACATCTGACAAGTTTTCTAATTTTTTTTGAAAGTTCTTCATTCAAGTTTAAAGCAATTAGTTGATATTTTCTCCTTTTCTGTCTCATATCTACCACTTTTTTTCTTTCCTTCTATTATTTGAAGATGAAACTTTAAAAAAAAAGTTAGTGTTTATTTATTTTTGAGAGAGAGAGAGATAGAGCATGAGAGTGGGGAGGGCAGTGAGAGAGGGAGACACAGAATCCGAAACAGGCTCCAGGCTCTGAGCTGTCCACCTAGAGTCTAATGTGGGACTTGAGCTCACAAACCATGAGATCATGATCTGAGATGAAGCAGGACGATTAACTGACTGGGCCACCCAGGTGCCCCTGAATATACAACTTTAAATGAGTATATTTGGCAGGCCAAGTTCCTAGCTGATACATTATGATAATGAATCAGGTTACTAATTCTATTATATTCTTGTAGAGAAGATATCCTAGTGGGAATATCCTTGTGTAACATATAGACTACGAAAGAAAAAATATTTTGAAGTAAATTATTTCCAAGAGATTCATTGTAAATATATATTACAAAGACTGAGAGTACTACTCAAAAAAAATCTTAGAATATATAGGAAGAAGAAAACTAAGTTGGGGAAGGGTAGATGGAAGTTTCAGATTTTGAGCAATTTATAGATCCAATATTATGAGGATTTCACTTCAGTTTAATGCAACAAATAGTAAGCATCTATTTATATTATAATATATATTATTATATATTATTCATTATATATAAGATACTCTTCTCAGTACCATGCAAGGTACAAGGTAAAAGAAAAAAAAAAAGCTGCTGTGCCCTGTCCGAAGGAAGTTTTTATTCTAATAAATAAGACTACTGCTTTGGATTCCCTCCCTCCCTCCCTCCTTCTCTCCCTCTCTCTCTGCCCCTCCCCTGCTTACACTCTCTCTCTCTCAAAAATAAAACAAAACATTTAAAAATTAAAAAAAAAAAACAAGACTAGGATTGGTAAATTCGTGGCCCATATTGTATTATTTTCTAATGCTTTTCCCATGGAAGACATTACTAATCATTTACGGTGCTGAGCTAGACAAGATCTCTTATTGTATTTCAGTATTGTGATCCATCAAGCATATTTTATTAAGTGCAATATAGAGAATCAAAATAATCTTTGAGGATAAGAGAGGATATGGGAGGTTAATTTCAAATGGGGTTTTTTAAAGAAAAAAGCTCCATGGAGAAGGTGCCATTGAGCTGGACACTGAAGGTTGAGACTATCACGCACCCATTTATTTCTTTGACAACTACTTGCAGACCTCCTGGCATAGGAGGCACTATGTTGACTACTGAGCTCTCAGTGCTGCCTAAGATTCAAGTTCCAGTTCCACTGGTGAGTTTCACTGGAGAATTTTAGAAAATCACTGAAACACTATGGGCCTGAGTTTCCTCATCTGTTCAGCAAGGAGACTGTCTGAGAGGATCTTAGCAAACCTTTTGGTTCTTTAAATTCTACAATGGTGTGAAGATTATTCTGGCCAGAAACATGATAAGGTCAATAGCTACCACTCTTTTACAGTATACTCTAAATTAAGTTATATTATAGTCTAGCAAAATATCTAAAGTCTCTGCTTGCTGTCCAGCAGTGGGAAGGAAGTGAATGAGGTCAAGGTGGATCACAAACCATATCCCTGTTCACTAGGCTTCAAGGCTGAGAATAAAGGATCTTTCTGCAGACCAATTTTTGGGTAATTGCTTAGTCATGGGAGACTAAAACAAACTACCTTAACAGTGACTTAATAGGAAGGTGGAGCTCTGAACCACACCGTCACTCAAGGAACCAGGATAGTTCTATCTTGTGTGTCCTAACCATTCCTAGGGCCTCAGAGTCCTCTGTTACACATCCCATATGCAACCACCCAACAAAAAAGTTACCATCAGTTGGGCACAGATGCTCTTAACTGATTCACCTCAAACGTGACACAGAACAATGGCACTCTCATTTCATCGGTGAGAATTTGCCCATGACCACACTTAGAGGCAACAGGGATGAAGTATAATATAGCTGAATGCCAGAGGAAAAATAGAGTTTGGTGAATACAAAGCAGTTTATTCATCACACTTCTCTGATAGGTGATAGTTAACCATTTTGTCTCAGCACTCAAAGTTATCTATTCTCCCCACCTGGTAGTTTTGAGTGTACTCAGATACTTCCAGTATTACAGACAACAGAATTTAGAATTTCCTCCTCGATACAGAGCAATTCCCTAAATAGTTATGGCTAAGCAAAGCCTTTTCACCATATTTCTCTTTAGAGATGAATGGTTAAGAATATTTGGGACAGGAGTACCTGGGTGACTTACTAAGTTAAGCATCTGACTCTTGGTTTCTGCCTAGGTCATGATCTCACAGTTTGGGAGTTCAAGTCCTGCATCGGGCTCTGTGCTGAAAGCATGGATCCTGCTTGGGATTTCTCTCTCCCTCTCTCTCTCTGCCCCTCCCCAACTTGCTCTCTCTCAAAAAATAAACATTAAAAAATAATTTTTAAATGTTAATTAAAATTTTTTGAGAGAGAAAGAAAGAAACAGAGTGTGGGTGGGAGAGGGGCAGAGTGAGTGGGAGACACAGAATCAGGCTCCAAGCTCTGAGCTGTCAGCACAGAGCCTAATGCCAGGCTCAAACTCATGAACTGTGACATCATGACCTGAGCCAAAGTTGGACACTTAGACAACTGAGCCATGCGGGTGCCCCACAAACATTAAAAATTTTTTAAAAAGAAGAATATTTGGGACAGATAGAATAAGGGCGCCCAAACACATCCATGTTCTAATACCTGAAACCTGTGACAATGTCACTTTACATGGATAAAGGAACTTCGGACATGTCCTTAAACCAAGAATCTTGAGATGGGGAGATTATTTTGGATTATTCAGTTTGCCACATTGGAATCTCAAGCGTTCTTATAAGTAAAAGAGGGAGGCAAGAGGGAGTCAGAGAAGAGTATGTGACAACAGAAGCAGAGGTCAAAGTGATATAATGTGAGAAAGACTCTATTGGATATTAATGGCTTTGAAGATGAAAGAAGTCCCCATAAACCAAAGAATGGATGCAACCTCTAGAAGCTGAAAAAGGCAAGAAAATATATGAACACGGTTCCACTGATACATTGATCTTAACCCAGTGAAACCCAGAGGTCACCCAGTAAGATGATAAATGTATGGTAATAAAAACTGTAAGATAGTAATGTAAGATAATAAATGTGTGTTGTTTTAAGTCACTTCTGTGGTACTTTGTTACAGCAATAATAGGAAACTAATAGGGAGGTACAAGACCAAATTGGTAATAGCTAATTTTAATAGAGTACACACTGTGTTCCAGGCATTTTTCCAAAAGTTAGTTGTTAACTCATTCAATTCTCAAAATAAATCTAAGAGATGCATAATGCTTTGAGACCCATAAGGCAATGAAGAAACTGGAGAATAGAGAGGCTAAGGAAATTGCCCAAAGTCACACAGCTATTAAGCAGTAGAGCTAAGATATTTATCCACCACTGGAATCCTCATTAAAGAAAGAATTGAATGTGATAGACTGACCGAATCAATCAATCCCTTTCTCACATGCGCATGTGCACGCGCGTGCGTGCGTGCACACACACACGCGCGCGCGCACACACACACACACACACTATGACAAATATTTTGCACTCCCTTTCTTCAAGAGCCTAGGAGTTAAAATTTCTAATATTATTTTCAGCAAACATGTAAAGAGGAAAGGCCAAACCACATCAGGTTTGGAGACTATTTGTCCACACCTTGAATCTGGACTTTGCCGTGAGACTTGCTTTGGTCGCTGGACATTAGCAAACATGATGAAAGCAAAGTTTGAAAGTGCACGCTGGAGCTTGCCCTCTCTAGCTGTTTTTGGGACCCAACCACCATGGAAAAAGCCAGGGCTTACCTACCAGATAGTAGAAACATATGATCCAATTGTCCCTATTACCCCAGCCAAACTCCAAATATTTGGGACCAAAAAGCTGACTACAACCAGCCCTCTAACTGGTGGCAAGTACTGGGTAAGCCTTGGTAGGACCAGCAAGAGAACAATCCAGCTGAGCCCAGACCACATTGTCAACCCTACAGAATCATGAGTAAATGTTTCAGGGTCGTTTATTATGCAGGAAAAAAAAGTAAAAATATGGGCTATTAACAAGTTACATGGGAATATATTCAGTGCCTCAGGCCTTCTCAGCTAAGTCCTGACTGTCTTCTAAGGAATTATGTGTTGAGTTTGATGACTGAAAAAATTCACTACCCTCCAAACCTCTTTATAGGTTTTGTGAAAATAAAAATAGCAATCTCAACCACTGTGTTCTAAGCAAAAGGAAATGCACTAATTTTAACCAAAAAAGATAAAAGGCACAATAGGAATATTATAGGTCAGAAAAAAATAAGCATTTCTTTAGCATGAACAATATCTGCAGTTTTATTAAAATTTTTAACACTTCCATATGGGAAAGTCTTAGTGTCTTTTATCCAGTTTCTGAGTTCCCACTTCAATATCTTTAAAACAAACAGAAATTTGGTTTCTTTTTTTCCCTAAGAAAAAGTAATTGTTTGGGCTATAACTCAGGACATCATTAAAGCAATTTCTTTTAAAATGTAGAGAAAGATTTTCCAGGAGTAAGGATGATGGAGGAATTACAAGACCCCAACAGAAAAGTCCCATAATTATTGCTGCTACCTCAATCCAATTTATTATAGTGCATTTTTGACCCAAAGCCAGCCCATCATCATACCCCAGATTTCTAAATGTTCAAGATGAAAACTCATGATTCTAGAAACCACACCACTGCTATTCTTTTAACAATCTCCATTACATTTTTCAGAGGAGTTTATAGGTTCCTAGAGTCACCAGAAAATTTCCTATCTTGCCTTTGATTTCACCTAGGGAAAATATACTTTCCTATTTCCCATAACCTTCTAATGCAACCATACAAAAATCAAATTGTTTTTCTAGGAGTCACCAATAATGTTCCACATTTTAAGCAACACACACAAAAAAGAACCTGGGTTCCGGCTCATTCAGTGATTTATGACTAACCCCTTCTAAGCAATTCCTATTTATACATTCATTTGTCGTGTCTCTTGGTGATATATTTTTGGCAGTGTCACTGGACACAATATAGAGTGTCCCATTTCTCCACCTGAATCATAAGAAAACATTTAGCAGAAGTGAAATGATATTGCCTTTTAATTTTCTTGTAGAAATCTACGGTTTGTGTAACATGACTCAGTGCAGTTCTGATTAATGGGGATGCATTTTACTCTCTGCAACTGCCAAGTCCACAGGTATTAAAAGCTCTCACAATCCAAATACTGGAATTAAATGCAAAGCCCTGTGAGCTCAGAATTTACTGCTCTAAGGAAGAGATTACCAAAGAATTGGAAATAAATCCAGTGGTAAATTTAAGAAGGATCTTGAGCTACTGTTTCCTCCTGCAATGGATTCCTTGTGACCCTGGGTCGGTAAGTTGCTTCCTTGAGAGCTGGCCCCAAACTAACCCTTGTTTTAGCAGTGATGTAACCAATGACTCCTCTGTAACTGTGTGAGTATCACATATGAATTTGGGACTGATGTATTACATACAGGATAAGGTTATCCTGTTGGGACTGTCAATGGTGAAGTCACTTCTGATGTCAGTTATTCTCAGACAGGAAACCTGAACATGGAAACCATTCCTTTCAAAACATTGCTCTGACCACATTAGTATTTCCACTCAAAATTTCATCACTCTCTGATGCTTATGAAAATAAATTCCAAGGCCCTCTCTGGATATAAAATTATCCCCCAATTTTGAAGTTCTCAAACCCCAATTTCAGACAAGTCATCTCCTTTTTGTGACCTGATTTCCAGTCCTTCCCCCTCTCTCTCCTTTGTTTATCATGGTCCTCCTTACTGGAAAAATACTTTGTATGTTTCCAGGCTCTCCATTGCAGCTTCCTCACTGACATTATCCACTTTTCCACAGATGGAACAGATAGTTTTTAAAATTCTCTAGCATCTTCTGTACTTTGGTTAGACTACTGTATTGGCCAGCGTGGGCTGCCATAACAAAGTATAATGATCTAGATGCTTTAAAGAACAGAAATGTATTTTCTCACAGTTATGGAAGTTACAAGTCAAAGATCAAGGTTCTGATTAATTCAGTTTTTTCCTGAGAGCTCTCTTCCTGATTTGCAGACAGTTGCCTTCTCACTATGTCCTCGTATTGCCTTTTCTGTAGGTGTATACAAAGACAGTCATCTCTCTAGTGTCTCTTCCTTTAAAGACACTAATCCTATGGGATCAGGGCCCTGCCCTGTGAACTCATTTAACCTTAATTCCTTAGTTGCTAACTTAGAGACCCCATCACCAAATATATCCTTGCTGGAAACTAGGGCTTCAACATATGAATTTAGGGAGTACACATTCAGAACATAGCAATTGTCTACTAATTGTTTCTTTAATTCATTCAAAAATATTTATTAAGCAATAATATACCACTGTACTAGATACTGGGAATAGAAAGATGAATAAATAATAGTTCTTGATCTTTAATGGTTCAAAATTGATAAAGGAGATATGGACTATAAAATAATATTTACTATTACAATAAAGAGTAAGGAGCATATAGGTCATTATAGGGGTATAGATCTAATTCCCCCTTTTAAGCTACTGAAACTAAGTGTAAGATAGGTCTCCTGAGAAAAGATGGGTAGAGATTTTAGGCTTTGACTCTTAATGAGATGTTTACCTCTACAGCAATTCTAATTTACACTCTGAGAAATACTTATATAAAGGACACACCAGAAATATGTTCCCTTTTCATTATTAGCACCAGCCTCAGCTTAAATCCCTAGATAGTTCCTACTGGGCCATGTGGGATTAAATAACCCAAAGCCAGGGGCACCTGGGTAGCTCAGTGGGTTAAATATCTGACTCTGGATTTTGACTCAGGTCAGGATCTTAGAATTATGAGATTGAACCCCATGTCAGCCCCCACACTGAGTGTGGAGCCTGCCTAAGATTCTCTCTTTCTCTGTCTCTCTCCCCCTGCTCACACGCTCACTCTCTGTCTAAAAAAATAAAATAAATAACTGAAAACCATTTTTATATTTCTTTCCCTTGACTATTTAGGGCAGAACTGATTTAAACATCCACTCTAGGCATCCCTCTAACTGGGACTCTATTTGTTACATTTGTGCTTCCAAGGATGCCACTTCCAGACTTCATTTCATCATGATCCTAGTCAGAGAGTGGAGGATGAGTTACAAGGTAGATCCAAGTTTAACACTATACCTGTCAGAAAGTACACTACTCCCTATGGTTGATTCCATTTTTATTATTCAAAAATCTGTTTTGTTCTTTAACTGGAACAGCTCTTCTACCTCTTCTACCTATATATCATATATATCACAGTATCTAACCCAAGTCCCAGCCCATAGTAGGTGCTCAGACAATACATGTTAGATGACTAAATGAGGTAGTTACTAACTTACTACCTGACAAAAATGTATTTTCTTTCTTAGACATGGTCATAAACAAACCATATAATTTAATGTTTGTAATTGGACTTGAAAATTACTTAACTAACCTCCCACTCATTCTCTTTCAATCTGAGTATTATATACATAACTGGCTAGAATCTATCCTCTGTAATGCACAGTAACCTCAGGACTCCCAGAAGACTGCTTGAGACAAGAAGACACCTGCTGCTTTACAGCCCACACTCAACAATAGCCCAGATTGCTGGGACTAGCTGCACGGGCTTCTAATCACCAAGCTTGTTGCAGCAACTGCTCCTTCAGCACATAAGCACCTCCAAATGGAGTGTTGATCATATTGTATAATGCTTTCCAGAAAAGGATCAGTGCATCAGAAACATGAAAAGGACAGATTGTCCTGATCTCCAGCTTAACCTCAGAGCTAATTGGCAAGCAGATTTCCACTAAATTTACCAATTTCTCAACAACTATTTATAGAGACAGTTTGCTATGCTGAGGCCTGGATTAACATTTTTCTCAATATCTTATTAAAAGTTTCAAACAGAAAAGCTGAAAAAAATTTCCGTGAACACCCATATATATGCCACTTAAATTCTACAATTAACATTTTGCTACACAGGGCACTTTATCACATATTGCTTATTTGGACTGAATGCTTGTGTCCCTCCAAAAATTCCTTTGTTGAAGCTCTAATCTACAATGTGATGGTATTTGGAAATGAGGATATTAGATTAGGTCATGAGGGTTAAATCTTTATGATGGGATTAGTGGCTTTAAAAGAATGGGAAGACAGAGAAAGAAAACTCCTTCCCCACAAGCACAAGCTGTCTGCAAGCCAAAGAGAGCTCTCAACAGAAATCAAGTTTAATTGTACCTCGATTATGGACTTTTAGCTTCCAGAACAGGGAGAAAATAAATGTCCATTGTTTAAGCCATCTAGTCTATGATATTCTGTTACAGCAGCTGGAGCTAACTAAGGCAAATTTTGGTACTAAGTAGTAGTGTGTTGTACCAAATGGCTTTGAAAATGGGTAATGGGTACAGGCTGGAGCAGTTTTAAAGTGCATGTTGTTTTGATGAGGTCCCAATAGTTCATTTCTGCATTTGCTTCCCTTGCCTCTAGAGACGTGTTGAGTAAGAAGTTGCTGCAGCCAAGATCAGAGAGGTTTTGCACAGCGAAGGAAACAATCAGCAAAACTAAAAGGCAACTGAGGGATTGGGAGAAGGTATTTGCAAATGACATATCAGATAAAGGGCTGGTATCTAAAATCTATAAAGAACTTATCAAACTCAACACCTGGAGAATAAGCCAGTGAAGAAATGGGCAAGAGACATGAATAGACGCTTCTCCAAAAAGACATCCAGATGGCCAACCGACACATGAAAAAATGCTCCACATCACTCATTATCAGGGAAATACAAATTAAAACCACAATGAGCTACCACCTCACACCTGTCAGAATGGCTAACATTAACAACTCAGGCAACAACAGATTTTGGCAAGGATGCAGACAAAGAGGATCTTTTTTGCACTGTTGGTAGGAATGCAAGCTGGTGCAGCCACTCTGGAAAACAGTATGGAGTTTCCTCAAAAAACTAGAAATAGAACTACCCTACGACCCAGCAATTGCACTACTAGGTGTTTATCCAAGGGATACAGGTATGTGGTTTTGAAGGGGCACATGCACTCCAATGTTTATAGCAGCACTATCAACAATAGCCCAAGTGTCCATTGACGGATGAATGGATAAAGCAGATGTGAAATATATACAATGGAGTATTACTTGACAATCAAAAAGAATGAAATCTTGCCATCTGCAACGACGTGGATGGAACTAGAGGGTATTATGCTAAGCTAAATTAGAGAAAGACCAATATCCTATGACTTCACTCATATGAGGACTTTAAGGTACAGAACAGATCAACACAAGGGAAGGGAAGCAAAAATAATATAAAAACAGGGAGGGGGACAAAACAGAAGAGACTCAAATATGGAGAACAGAGGGTTACTGGAGGGGTTGTGGGAGGGGGGATGGGCTAAATGGGTAAGGGGCATTAAGGGATGTACCCTGAAATCATTGTTGCACTATATGCTAACTTGGATGTAAATTTTTAAAAAACTAAATAAATAAAGTGTATGCTAAAAATATGGATGTTAGAGTAATTTCAGTGAGAGCTCTGGTGTGTGTTGGGGGGGGGGGGGTGCGAGAAGAGGGCTGGAAAGAAAGCCTCCATCTTCTTAGAGAATCTATGAATAATCATGAACACAATGGTATAGAAATGTCGAGTGGAAAAGGCCGTTCTGGTGATATTGCAGATGGAAGTGAGGAACACCATATTAGAAACCAGAAGAAAAGTCATCCTTGTTAGCAAGAGGCAAAGAACTTGACTGAATTGTATTTGTATTCTTGTGCTTTGTGGAAAGTAGAACTTGGAGGCAAGGCAAGGAAATAGATTCTCCCCTAGAGCCTCCCGAGAGGAACACAGCACCACTGACACCTTGATTTTAAGCTTTGCAAGACCTGTGTCAGACTTCTGAACCACAGAACTATAAGATAACAAATATATGTGGCTTTAAGCCATATTTGGTTTGGTAATTTGTTACAGTAGCCATAGGAAATACATAGTAGACATTCATTATGCTGAGGCCACGTGATGAGTCCCTATAATGTAAGTAGACACAAAGTCATGTTAGAAAACAGAGCCCCATCAAAGAAAGACTCCTATCCCTCTCAACAGATGCAAACAGGAAGGATTTTCCAGAAAGAACGCTTCTGCAAAATCCCAGAGACGTGAAGAAATATAATATACCCTTGAAACGGTAAACTGCATAAGGAGTCATAGCAGTTATTCTGAAAGGGCGGGCCTACGTCAGCCGACTCCATCTTGTTCTGTGTCCTTCACCTTGACTACACCTCCTCCCCTTGAGTAACCCCCCCTCACCTGCCTAACAGGACTCGGACCCTTCCCCAGGACCCTTCCCCAGCCAATCGGCTGAGGCCATAGCCATTACCTCACCAACTGCCCCCAGGCCCCAATAAAACCTTTGTCCTTTTGAAACTCGCTCTCTTTCCCTGGTATCTCACCACTGCATTGGTGCAGGTAGGGGATTGAGCTCCAGCTAGTTCGAATAAAGGCTCTTTGCTTTTGCATCAGACTCGGCTCCCTAGTGGTCTTTGGGGATCACGAATTCTGGGCATAACAATTCTTAATCCTATCAAAGCCTCTCTAACAAATGTTTTATAATGCCTCCTTAATTGCTCTACAAGAAGATACATAGCTGTATCTTATATAGATATAACCTACCCAACATATATACATATGTATATATTGATGAGTTTTTTTGAGGGGTGATAGTGGGGTTCGTGGTGTCCAGACCCAACAGCCAAGAAAGAATTCTTGAAGACATCTTTGGTGCAAAAAGGTTATTTTATTAAAGCATGGGGACAGGACCCATGGGCAGGAAAAGCTGCCCTGGGACCATGAGGAGACACTGGTTTTATACGATAGAGTTGGGGGAGGTAAAGTCCAGGGGAAGTTTCCTGTGAGATTTTCATAAACTAAAGAAGACTCCCAGGATACTGAAGGCCTCTCTATTGTCAAGCTAGGGTTTTTCTTCACTCTAGCAAAGTACTAGGTAAGACAGTAGGGAGTTTCTGGAGAAACCTTTTACTCTGCCTGCCTCAAGTATTTGTCAATGGGCTGCAGGTTATAAGGAAATTTAGTTCTATCTGCCATTTCCTTCTGCCTTTGTTTTCCACATCGCTACAGAAGGGTGATGGAGACTTAGGTCCTGTGGGACTATGATCTCTATCAGTTAACCCTTTGTTTTTCTCCTTTCCTTTGTTCTTGGGCAGCCAGGAGTGCCTGAGGAATATCACACATATCCCACTTTGGGGGGGGAGGTGGGGGGTGTTTGCGACCTGTCAGCTTGTCTTATGTTTTCTCATCGTGTGTGTGTGTGTGTGTGTGTGTGTGTGTGTACACACATGTAACTGTATATAAACATATAAATATGTGTAGGTATATATTTATATATTATAAACATATTCATATATACGAATAGTATTGGCTATACATGAAAGATAATAGAATATAAAGAAGTTATTTATATTATGTATTTCAATATACAATTACTTCTCAAGCACATTTGGATACATAAAAAAGTTGTCATTTACTTATATCTATGCATAGATTCATAGTGAATGCAATAGTTATGAATACAACCAAATACAAGTATGTTCTATTGGCAACTCAAATCCCATCAGCCATGTGTTTCCATCAATGACAGTGTCTTTCAAAAATAATGATGAAATCTTGACAAAGTTTTGGAAAACCAAAATATACTTTTAGTTCAATGTAAGAAGTTGCATTTCCTAGAAAAAACAATGTAAAGTGAAATTTTGCAAGAAACAAGGTGGGGGAGGGTAGTTCGGGTAGAAAAGTTTAGAGGAAAGCTTATATACCCTCAAAACACATGGACAAAGAGAAGCGTCTTCCTATTTCTGCCTCTAGCTGCTGAGGGAAGCACTTGTGCTTGAACTTGCTGTGGGCAGGACATCAAGAGACAGCTGAGAACAAAAGCCAGTACAGTCTTTGCAATCATTCAGCTATTAGTTTAATAAATCCTTGAAACTCTCCATGTTACAAATTCTTATTACATAAAATAAATGCCCTTACTGAGTCAATTTCATTTTTTTCCCTAGTACTTGCAGCCCAAAGCAATGCAATGACCATATAGTCATGTGAGCCTGTCAGCTTGTCACAGACATACTGAGATGTAGCAGATGCTGTCAGTGGCTTATCCTTCTCTTCCTCAGACATATTATGGGGATAAAAGATAAACCATGCTCCCCAAAATCTAAGCACTTCTAGGTACATATTTAATCTGTCTTAATTGACAGTCATTACTCATATTATTTGAAAGATACACATCAGGTATATGAGCTGTATATCAGATTCCTAATGTTGCAGTCACCTACTACCACAAACTTGGTAGTTTAAAAAACACAAAATTTCAAGTCCAAAATGGGTTTCCCTAGGATAAAATCAGGGTGTCAACAGGGCAGCATTCTTTTCTGGCTGCTCTAGGGGAGACAATTTATTTGCCCCTTTTGGCTTCCAATGTCTGCTTCTACTCCTTCCCCCACATTCAAGGTCAACAATCTCCTCACTCTCAACTTCTGATTCAGTCCCATCTCCTTCTTGGACTCCAACTGCCCTGCATCCCTCTTATGAGGACCCTTGTGATTATATTGATCCAGCACCATAATCCAGGCTAACCTTCCATCTTAAGATCCTCGACTTAGTCACATCTGCAAAGTCCCTCTTGCCATGTAAGATGCCACCTTCACAGGCTCTACCACAATTGGGGGACAATAATAGCTGAATTCAATAGTGCCACATATACAGTTAGAATATCCGGATAAAAAAGAAAGATTTAGGTGTTCTTCCTGGCTCATCTAAAGCTTTATACCTATTCCTTTATTTATGTATTAGCTTCTTTTCCCAGTTATTTATAACTGAAACACCATACAAAGTGGCTTAAACAAAAACCAGAGGGTGGATGGGTTAGCTCACAGAAGTGGTGGCATCAGGCACAGTTGGGTCCATGTGCCCAATCATCATCAGGAATATGTTCCTTTTTTTATCCCTGGAATCTTCTTTGCTCTGAGTTTTCTTTGTTCTTGGACATTGGGAAGGCAAAATGGCCATCAGCAATCCCAGGTACATATTCTAACAGCTAAGGACCCCACAGGAAAGAGAAAAGTTCATCTCTTAAAAGAGACCCTTATTCTTCAATAGTTTCAGAAAAAAATCTCAGGACCAGCTGACACTGATAGGCCTGACCCAGGTCATGTTCTACTGCCCAGAGCCAGCATATGGGGTCAGAATTAATTGAATCACATGGAGTGAGAAGAGCAGAAGGAAGTGTTTCTCTAAAAGTCAGTCAGGGCACTTTGGCCAGAGAAAGAGGACATAGATGCTGGGCAGACAAACTCCACAGATGCCCTTCCCAACTTCCTTTGCGGTGATCAGTAATCAGCTCTCCAGAGCCCCCTTTTAGATGTGAGAACCCAGATACTTGTGCCTTCGGCTTCAGTGCCATGGTGGGCAAAGGCTCCTGGCAGTGACAGAGTGCTACACAGCCAAACTATAACTAGTTTTAGAAAGAGAACAGAGGTATATTTCTTTCCTGGGCATGAGAATCAATCTGCTCTTCTGCAGCTATGCCTACTATCCTTTTTATTTTTGTGGGAAGAAGAGTGATGAGTATGTTTGCTCAGGGTCCAAGAAACCATTTGGAGGTTCAGAAGCCCTGGCTTCTAGACAGGTATTCAAAAACTGAGAAAGAGAAATGAAGTGTTGCAAATCCAGTGATCCTTTCCTCAAAGGACTCCATGAGTATCAATATACATATAATTGGAGCACAAGGGCTGTGGAGGCAGATGGCTTGGGTGGAAAACCAGCTCCATTATTTTCTCATTCTGTGGATCTCATTTTATCTCCTTAAGCCTACTTTTCTCATCTGTGAAACAGAAATCATAAAGTACCTAAATTCTGTGGCTATTTTAAAAATGAAATATTAGCTAGTGTATTTGGACTGATGTGGGGAATATCAGTCTGTTATACATAGTCTAGGTTGATCTACAACTTAGAGATCTAGAAAACTTGCCCAGTGTCACACAGATATAGGTGAGCCAGTGGGGACTAGAATTCTCTCCTCTCAGCAGCCACTCAAGTACAGGACCAAATGGTGCTAGAGTGACCGAATAAAACTAGCTATCATTAAGTGCTTACTACTGGAAATTTCTTCCAATGTATTTGGGCTTTATGAGTATTCTTTCATAAAAATTTCACCATCACTCTAAAATGATTCTTGTTAGAACATACAAGAACACATATGAGAGTGTCAGTGAACTTTAACTGCTTGCCCCAATGCACAGTTTTTACGTAGTAAAATCAAAGCTGTCTCTAAACTTCTGTACACTCTTATTGAGCCTCCTCCCTTGTTTGAGCATGAGGAATGCAGATCAGGACAGGAACAGTCATGAGCCATGTTGAATGAGATGCATAGTTAGAATTCCCAGCAGACGGGAGTTGCAAAATTAATGGAATAATGTTATTCGGTTTCAGGCAACTTGTAGCTAAAGTGTATAACTGAAATATATAGAATATAGAACACTTATTATGTACTTCCTATATTCTGGATGATACTATTCAGCTTATCTTGCTGGATTAGTATAACCATTTACTTATAGTAATATTCTTTTTTATTCTTTTTAAATATTTTTTAATGTTTATTTATTTCTGAGACAGAGAGAGACAGAGCATGAGTGGAGGAGGGGCAGAGAGAAAGGGAGACACAGAATCAGAAGCAGACTCCAGGCTCTGAACCATCAGCACAGAGCTGGATGCGGGGCTCGAACTCATGAACTGTGAGATCATGACCTGAGCTGAAGTCGAACTATCAACCGACTGAGCCACCCAGGCACCCCTCACTTATAGTATTATTCTTGATTTTATACACGAGTAATCTAGGAAACTGAGAAAGTTGAACAATTTTCCCAGGATATGCTAGCTGCTGAGCAATGGAACCAGGACACAAACAGAGGACTCCACATTTTGGGTCAGTGCTCCTTCTATAAAGTCTCTCTCTCTCTCTCTCTCTCTCTCTCTCTCTCTCTCTCACACACACACACA
>NW_024412388.1:49564876-49580168 GCF_014898765.1 Herpailurus yagouaroundi
TCTCTCTCTCTCTCTCTCTCTCTCTCTCTCTCTCACACACACACACACACACACACACACACACACACCAAACAAGTGCCCAGCCTGCAGCTATAGGAGCCTGCATACACATCTTGGCAGGACTCACATTCCTGCAATTTTCCTCCTTTTTCACTTGTTACAGTCCTGCTGTTACCAGTGGATTTAATTCCTGCAATTTGCACTGTTTTTCACAATCTGTTCTCATTTCTCAGAAGTGCTCGCTCAATAGCTACACTATTGGCCTCAAAACTAGGCCTGAAGAACATGCAAAGTGCTCACATACACTGAACTTGAGTTTGGGGAGACCAACAAATGTAAAATTACTGAAACATGTCCCGCAGTTGGTAGCCTCCATGCAAGGAGCGGATTATAATTCTCGATCTTTAATCAGATCCACCGTAAGTCAGAAGGTAGTAGGAGAAAAGCCTTTGAAAATCCTTTGAAAATATTCTGTTACTTATTTGTTAAGAGGGGAGTAAAACAAAATCCAGTGTGCAGGTGCCATTGTCTGCAATACAAGGATGACTATAATCCACCCAGTCACTGTCCTCAAGAGGCTCACAGTCTGGTGAGGGAGACAAGAAAACCAACAGTTACAACCTAGGAAGTAATGAGGTCAGTGGGTCACAGGACCAGGGCTAGCTTCAAGGGTATATGATGTGTGTAGTCACCCAAGGCCCTCTGCTTAGTAGGGACCTTGTTTGGGTTAATGTTATGATGTTACCATCCTGAAATTCTTAATAACTTTTGAACAAAGGGCCCCACATTTTCATTTTTCATTAAGCCATACAAATTATGGAACCTTTCCTGCACATGAGGTATTCTCCTCACTTACTCTGATGTTAATAGAAATATCTCAGAGAAGGGTGATGCCCCTTGAATGATGAGAAATAAGAAGTGGGAGAGGACATTACCTTTACTTTGGCACAGAGGTGTGAAAGGGCATCATGAGGCAACAACTCTCAGTATTTACGTGTAAATGAATGAGAAGTCTAGGCAGTAGGATGCATAGGAAGTGAGAATGGAAAAGTAGGTGCAGCCAGAACCTGGGAGGCTTTAGAGGACATCCTCAAGATTGTGACTTTGATCTTGTGATAAGGAGTTACTGGAGAGATTACACAGGTGCCTGACAGGTTAGCCCTCCATTTTAGAAAATTACTATGGGTAAAAAGCAAAATTTAAAAAGGGTTAAGGTAAGACAGAGTGACTACTTAGTAGGCAATTGTAACCATCCAGCTAAGCAGGGAGAACAAGAGAGGAGGGGAAGTAATGAAGCAAAGAAATACTTAGGAAATAAAATTGGTGTAATAAGGTGTGGCAAGTATTTCAAGCTTCCTATCTTCTAGTGGTTTTCCTCTTCTTGATGAATGTAACCTCAATTTTAGGGGGAGTAAATGACTCCTCTCAACTACTTTGAAGGTGGAAAATGTCACGTGATATGACCCTAGACAATGAGATATACACAAAAACATTAGACCACCAGTAGAGGACACCTTTTTAGGAAAGCTATTATTTTTCTGCTAAAAAGGGACAAACTCAGATGATACATGTCTTTTGTTCACGTCCTTCCCTATGTCTTCCCATGTTGTGATTGTAAGAAAAACAGCACATGCTGAGGCTGGAAGAGCAGGAAGCTGGAGGAGCTTAGGTCCTTGGTGACTCAGGCCACCATTGTCACATGCCTCTAATAGCTTACTCCTAAACTTTTTGTTACTGAGAGAAATGAAACTTTTCAAAGACAGCAAGTCTTGGAGGTGATGAAACACTAGCAGCACATATAAATCTGCAAGGGAAAACTGAGCAGAGAAAAGTGCAGTAGAAGCCTGGGGTTTTCATCATGAGGTAAGCCAGGTCTGAGACAGTAAAGGTGGAAGGCCATGAGTAGCCCAGCATAGCAGTGATGAGAATGATGAAACCAGGCTTTCACTGAGATGGGAAAGGACAATGGCTGAGGTAGACTTCCCTTTCAATTTTGTCTGGGGGTGACTTTGAATAAAGTAAACATTATATTTATTAATGAAGAACTATGGTACTTCAGGGCTCAGTGAAGTTAAGGGACAGAGGCAAGGACACATTGTTACTGAAGGGTAGAACCAGGACTTCATGCCAGATCCAACCATCCCTGATTCTGTAGGAGAGCCAAGGTGGAGAAGAGAAGCTGTCAATGAGTATGTGCAGGCAGCAGAGAGCCTGGTGTCTGGCCACAGGTGGCAGTGAAAAGGAGCATCCAACCACCTCTCAGGAAAAGAGGTGGACATGGCCAGAAGCAGATCAAGAACTAAAAATTAGAGTAGGGACTCTGGCCAAGGGACACAAGCAAATACCTTTAGATCCTAAGAGAAAATGAGGCTAGAAGAACAAAGCTGGTCAGAGGCTGTGATCCATGACTTTTCAGGAAGCCACATCTAGAATCCAGGCCTTGGGTATGAGTCACATATTGTCAGATGGCAGGAAAGTGAAGGGCCTTTATACATGCCACCAAAGAAGGGCAAAACCCTCAACTTTCCTTCACTTCCCTGTCATCTCTAATCAACAGAATAACTAGCATGGTTTAGAGTGCCTACCACTGTCAGGCAGTGTGAAAAATTTTATATAACTTATTTTTTTCACACATTATCCTGTGGATTAAAATTTGGTTCTCCCACTTTCTACTTACTTTCTTATAGTAGATAATAGGCTTCACGTGTTAGTATTGTTGAAGTGAAACAAGATAAACACAAGAGTTTGACCCAAAGCAGAGACTCAAAAAATTCTTAATTTCACTATACATTCAACAATTCATTAAGTAATATCTTTATTGCCATATTGTAGGTAAAAAAAAAATGTGAAGTGTGGTGGGTGTCGTAGGAGAAACTTGAAGCCATATCATTTTATTCCATAGAGTGTATGGATTCCACTGCTTCTCAGCTACCAATTATCATGAAAACCACCATTCCTTGAACATTTCATTGTTGGTCAGGAATTGAGCAAAATGCTGTATATACGTCATTTAATCTATTAAAATTATAGCTACAATATCATTTAATCCTCTCAGAAGGTCTATAGGATAGATATTTTAATTGTATGGATTCACAAGTACCAGTGTCCCCAAGTAGGAGGACTATGATCTAAACCAAGTTTTGTGCCAGCAAAGATTGTGTGTTAACCAGAAAAAAATAGGCTTCCTGATGCCAAAAGTTAGTCCAGAAACCAGAACCCTAGTATATAAGCCAAAGATCTGGTCTTTTACACTCACAAGAGAGAACATTTTTAAAGTTCTAAAACATGCTTGGATCTGATTGCAGGCATCAGCTGGTCAGTTAAGACATACTTGAGTGAATAAATACTAGTGGTAGCTTATCTGGAAGGTGAGCTAGGCCACATAACAAGCCTCTTATATGTCCTATTAGAGAAGATAATAATGAGGGAACAGTGATGGGCAAAGTATGGTTTAGCTTCATGTTCAGAAAAATAATAGCTCCCCACCAGAGCTCTGAACCACAGTGCCATGGGAGACAAGCAGTGTCTACGTTCTTGGGCAAAAGCCATGTTAGCATTCAGAGACTAATAAAACTTAAACCCTTTTTCCCTATCTTCTTATTAACATGTGTCCTTGCCCAACTATTAACAACAATTCACAACTAACAACAAAAATAGTTATTACTTACCAAGTATATTCTACATCCTTTATATTAACTAGCTACTTAATTTTTAAATAATCTACAAGATAAAGGTTATAACCACCAATGAAAGTTGAAGAAACTGAGGCTGAGAGTGGTAAAATAAGTTATCAAGGTCACAGGTGATTAATGCAGAGGTACAATTTAAATGGAGATCTGTCCGTTAAACTCATGTCCCTAACTTCTCAGCCCTAGCCTGTGTCTCTTTATTTTATTTTTTTTTAATTTTTTTTCAACGTTTATTTATTTTTGGGACAGAGAGAGACAGAGCATGAACGGGGGAGGGGCAGAGAGAGAGGGAGACACAGAATCGGAAACAGGCTCCAGGCTCTGAGCCATCAGCCCAGAGCCCGACGCGGGGCTCGAACTCACGGACCGCAAGATCGTGACCTGGCTGAAGTCGGACGCTTAACCGACTGCGCCACCCAGGCGCCCCCTGTGTCTCTTTATTTTAAAAAGACTTGTGCTTTCCCATAGTCTTGTGCCTACTCATAATGACCAAGAATGTCTTACCTTCCAGACACCAAAAGCTAAGCAAAATTTAACTAAGGCTCCCTTTCTCCATGAAAAAATGTTTTAATACCTTTTTCCTTATTTTAAACCAAGCATGGAATCTCCTTCCTCCAAATACAAATTTCATTTGGTTTGATTATTTTGTGTTGTTTATATATGCTTTATAATTTAAATCCTTCCATTTAGTTTCTATCTCTTATATTTCCCACACCCACATCTACTCCAGCTATTTTCCCAATGTGCCACCTGTGCAGAGCCCCTAGAGACCACCACCCTGGTTTGTGCCCATTTAGCTCCAGCTTTCCTGTCAAGGTATCCACCTGTGCAGAATGCCTGAGAACCCCCAAAAGTGCCTGCTTCAGTTTCAGCTGTTCTACCAAGCCACACTCTGCATGGAACTCCCCAGGACTACCTGACCCATGTCTGCTTTAGCTCCAGCCAATCTACTAAGGCAGCCCTCATGCACAGTGCTCTTGAACTGCCAGCACACAACTGCTACAGCCCCAGACAGCTAGCCAAAGCCACCAGGCACATGCAGTCCACACAGAAGACATGCCTGCACAAGGCTGTTCCATCAAGACTAGAAGAAGTTGCTGTTCCACTGCCTTCACGGAAACAAAGAAGGTCAAACAATGAGGCAGAGGAATATGCTCAAAATGAAAGAAGATGATAAAATTCCAAAGAAAAAAAAGAACATTAAACAGAGATAAGCAATTTATCTAACAAAAATGTTCAAAGTAATTGTAATAAAGATGCTCACCAGTCTGGAGAAGAGTGGATAAACTCACTAAGAACAACAAAGAGAAAAAATATAAAAGTGAAACAATCAGAGTTGAAGAATACAACAAATGAAACATAATATACACTAGAGAGAATCAATAGCAGATTAGAAAATGCACAACAGAAAAGTGATCTAGAAGACAGGGTATTGAAAAGCACCCAAGCTGAATAGCAAAAAGAAAAAACAAAACAAACAACAAAAACACAACATTTTTTTTTAATGAGGATAGGTTAAGAGAACTCTCAGACAACACCAAGTGCATTATAGGGGCTCCCGAAGTACAGAAAGACAAAAGAGCAGAAAATTGTTTGAAAAAATAATGGTTGAAAATTCCCCTGACCTACGGAAGGCAATAGACAACCAGGTCCAGGATTCACAGAAAGCCTAGAACAATAAAACCTTAAGAGGTTCACACCAAGACTCATAATAATCAAAATGTTAACAATTAAAGAGAAAAAGAAACTTAAAAGCAGTAAAAGAACTAGTTATGTACAAGAAAAAGCCCATAAGGCTGTCAGTTAATTTTTTAGCACAAGTGTTATAGTCCATAAGGGAGGGAGTGGCATAGTATAATAGACTACTGAAAGGAAAAGCCTACAACTAAGAATACTGTACCCAGTCAAGTAATCATTCAGAACTGAAGATAGAGTTTTCCAGAAAAACAAAAGTTAAATGATTTTACCACCACTAAACTGCCGTTTTAAAAAATATTAAAATGACTTCAAGTGAAAAAATAAAAAGAAAAATATGAAAGGTAAAAAAATTCACAAGTAAAAGCAAACATACAATAACATTCGTACATCAACCATTTACAAAGTTAGTGTAAAGGTTGAAACAAAAAAATAAAATTAAATATACATAAAAAAACTAGCTTAGGTACTCACAAAATTTTTTAAAAAGATGTACAATATGAAAACATATAAATAAAACATGTAAGTGGAGAATAAATATGTACTATTTTTAGAATGTGTTTGAACTTAAGAAACCATCACCTTATATCAACTGTTACATATTTAGGCTGTCTATGAACCTCATGGTAACAACAAACCAAAAACCTGTAATAGATACACAAAATCTAAAGGGAAAGGACTCCAAGCATAACACTACAGAAAGTCATCAAGGGCAACAAGAAAGTCATCCGAGTGGCTCATTTGGTTAAGTGTCTGACTTCCGCTCAGGTCATGATCTCACCATTTGTGAGTTTGAGGCCCACATTGGGCTCTTTGCTGACAGCTCAGAGCCTGGAGCCTACTTTAGGATTCTGTCTTCCTCTCTTTCTGCCCCTCCCGCACTCATACTCTCTCTCTCAAAAATAAAATAAAAACATTAAAAAAAAAAGTTTTTTTAAAGAACATCAAAGGAAGAGAGCAAAACAAATGAACAAAAGAACTACAAAAACAACCAGAAAACAATTAAAACGGTAATAAGTACATACCTATGAATAATTACTTTAAATGTAAATGGTCTCTGTGCTCCAATAAAAAAAAAAAAACAGAACAAACACAAAAAAATAGGGTGACTAAATGGATTAAAAAACAAAACAACAGGACCCATATATATGCTGCCTATTGGAGAGTCACTTCAGAGTTACAGACACATAAAGAGTGAAAATAAACAGATAAGATATTCCATATCAATGTAAGAAAAAAAAAGAATAAAAGGAAGAATAAGATGAAGCAGCAAAGTAGCACTATTTATCTCAGTAAAAACAGACTTTAAAAAAAGACTGAAATAAGAGACAAAGTAGTCCATGATATAATGAAAAAGAGAAATCAAAGATTTCCATATTAGAAAGAAGAAATTAAATTTTCATTATTTGTAGATGACATGATACTATACATAGAAACCTCTAAAGACTCCACCAAAATTATTAGAATAAATCCAAATAAGACATAACAATTGTAATTTGTTTTGCACCCTACATATAGGAACCAAAATATATAAAACAAATATTAACAAACATAAGAGGAGAAATTGACAGTAATATAAAAATAGTAGGAGATTTTAACATCCCACTTATGTCAATGGATTATCCAAACAGGATATCAATAAGGAAACTGGATTTGAACACATTAGATCAGATGGACATAACAGATACACACAGAGAACATTCCATCCAAAAACAGCATAATACACATTCTTGTCACATGCATATGGAACATTCTCCAGGATAGCTCATATGTTTTGCACAAAAGAAGTCTCAATAAATTTAAGAAGATTGAAATCATATCAAGAATCTTTTCTGATCACAATGGTAAAAAATCTAGATCAAGTTCAAGAAAAAAGTAAGGGTATTATGTTAATCACTTATAAAGCCAGAATAGAGGTTAAAACACAAAAGCAGTAAAATCAATTATATCCATAAAAATTAGTCGAGGGATACACAAAAAGATGTAAAATATAACCTCATAAACATAAAATGTGGAATGCAAGTTTAAAACTTAGCGCTTTTAGAATGCATTTGAACTTAAAGATCAACTTAATATAAACTGCTATACACATGGGATATTATACACAAACCCAACAGTAGCCACAGTAGCCACAAATAAAAAGCCTATAATAGAAACAAAACAAAAGAAAAAGAATGCTAAGCATACCATTAGAAAAAGTCATCAAAACTCAAGAGAGCAAGAGAATAAGAAAGGAACAGAGAAGACCGACAAAAAAAATCAGTAAACAATTGACAGAATTGCAATAAGTATGCATCAATAATTACTTTAAATACAAGTGGTCTGAATGTTCCAATCAAAAGACATAGGGTGACTGAATGGATTAAAAAATAAGACTCATCCATATGCTGCCTATGAAAGACTCACTTCATACCTGTGGACACATACACTGAGAAAAAGATATTTCATGTAAATGGAAGCTCAAAGAAGGTCACAGTAGCAATACTTTCATCAGATAAAATAGATTTTAAAACAAAGACTATAATCAAGAGACAAAGAAACGCATTACATAATGATAAACGGATCAATAAGAGAATATAACAATTTTAAGTATTATTGCACCCAACAGAGGAATAGATACATAAATAAAGCAAATACTAACAAAGTGAGAAATTGACAAATATTAAGGGACTTTAACACTCCAATTACATCAAAGGATAGATCATCCAAACAAAATCAACGAAGAACCATTGCTCTTAATGACACCTTAGGTCAGATGGACTGGACCAACATATACGGAACATTCCAACCAAGAGCAGCGGAATATACATTATTTTCAAGGGCATGAGGAACATTATTCAGGATAGATCACATGTTAGGCCACAAAACAAGTCTTAATAAATTTAAGAAGACTGAAATCCTATCAACCATTTTTTCCAACCACAAGGGTATGAAACTAGAAATCAGTTATAGGGACAAAGATAGAAAACAAAAAACAAATGCATGGAGTCTAAATAACATGTTTCTAACCAATGGGTCAATGAAGAAATTAAAAAAAAAAATCTGAAGACAAAAGAAAATGAAAAAATAGTCCAAAATCTTTGAGACCCAGCAAAAACAGTTCTAAGAGGTAAGTTTATAGTGATACAGGCCTACGTCATGAAACAAGAAAATTTTCAAATAAAGTACTATTCTTACACCTAAAGAACTAAAGAAGTTAAAATTCCAAAGGTAGAAGGAAGGAAATATGAAAGAGTAGATTAGAAATAAAGAAAATAGAGACTAGAAAAAATATAGAAAAATACCAAGACAACCAAAATCTGGTATTTGAAAAGATAAGTAAATTTGATAAACATTTAACTAGACTCATGGAGAGAAAAAGAGGACTCAAAGTTAGAAATGAAGGACTAGAAATAATAAAAATTATAAAAGAATACTGTGAAAAATTATATGTCAACACATTGGACAGCTTAGGGAAAAAATGGATAAATTCCTAGAAACAAATTCTCCAAACTGAACCAGGACAAAAGTAAAAATCTGAACAGATGAATTGTTAGTAACAAAACTGAAAAAATAATAAAACACCACCCAACAAACAAAAGTTCAGGATTAGATGGCTTTATAGGTGAGTTTTACAAAATATTTAAAGAATTATACCTATTCTTCTCAAAGTATTCCAAAAATTAGAATAACTCCAAATTCATTCTATAAGAACAGCATTATTTTGATACCAAATCAAAGACTTTACAAGAAAATATGTATATAGGAAAATATCCCCAATAAATGTAGATGCAAAAATCCTCAAGAAAATACTAGCAAATCTAATAAAAAATACAAGGATCATTCACTGTGAGGATGTGGGATTTAATCCAGGGATGCGACATTGGTTCAGTGCTCCAAATGTGGTACATTACATTAATAACAGGAAGGATAAAAACCACATGATCATTTTAATACCCAGAAAAAGCGTTTGACAAAATTCAACATTTTTTTATGATAAAAACACTCAACAAAGTGTACTTAGAGGGAATATATCGCAACATAATAAAGGCCATATAGGACAAACCCACCCTTATCATCATCCTTAATGGTGAAAAACTGAAAGCTTTTCCTGTAAGATCATTAACAAGACAAGGATGTCTCTCTCACCATTTTTATCTATTATTGTACTGGAAGTCCTAGCCATAGTAATTAGATAAGAAATATAAATAAGAGGCACCCAAACTGGTAAAGAAGAAGTTAAATTGCCACTATTAGCAGATGACATAATTCTATAGATAGAAAAACCTAAAGACTCCACCAAAAAATTATAAGAATAAACGAACTCCATAAAGTTGCGGGATACAAAATTAACATACAGAAATCCATTGCATTTCTCTATGATCGTAACAAAGTAGCAGAAAGATAAATTAAGAAAGCAACCCCATTTACAACTATCCCCAACGGAATAAACTACCTAGGAATAAATTTAACCAAATGAGTGAGAGACCTATATTCTGAAAACTATAAGAAATTGATGAAAGAAATTGAAAATTACACAAAATGAAAAGATATACTATGCTCAGAATATGCTCAGATTAAAAGAATTAACATAGTTAAAATGTCCATACTGCCCAAAGCAGTCTACAGATTCGGTTCAATCCTTATCAAAATACCAATAGCATTTTGCATAGATCTAAACAATAAAATTTGTATGAAACCACAAGGACCCCAACTAGCCAATACAATCTTGAGAAACAAGAATGAAGCTGAAGTTACCATAATTCCACATTTCAAGATATACTACAAAACTATAGTAATCAAAACTGAATGTTAGCACAAAAATCAACACAGATCAACGGAACAGGATACAGAGCACAGAAATAAACCCACAACCATATGGACACTAATCTACAACAAAGGAAGAATATACAATGGGAAAATGGTGCTGGGAAAACTGGATGGCTGCATGCAAAAGAATGAAATGGGACAACTTTCCTACACCACACACAAAAATCAACTCAAAATACATTAGCTAAATATGAGACCTGAACCATTAAACTTCTACAAGAAAACATAAGCAGAAATTTCTTAGATGTCAGCCTTAGGGACATATTTATGAATATATCTTTTGAAACAAACAAGCAAAATTAAACTATTGGGACTACACACACACACACACACACACACACACACACACACACACACACACACAGCTTTTGCACAACAAAGGAAACCATCAACAAAACAAACAAAAAAGGCAGCCAACTAACTGGGAGAAGTTGTTTGCAAATGATATATCTCATAAGGGGTTAATACCCAAAGTATGTAAAGAACTTCTACAACTCTACACCAAAATAAATAAAAACATTCCAATTAAAAAATGGGTAGAAGGTCTGAATAGACATTTTTCCAAAGAAGACATACAGATGGCCAGCAGACACATAAAAAGATGCTCAACATCAATCATCAAGAAAATGCACATCAAAACCACAATGAGATGTCATCTTATACCTGTCAGAATGGCTACAATCAATAACACAAACAAGAAGTGTTGGTGAGAACATGGAGAAAAAGGAACCCTTGTACAGTGTTAGAATGTAAATTGGTACAACCACTGTGAAAAACAGTAAGGAGGTTCCTCAAAAGATTAGAAATAGGAATACCATACAATCCAGAAATTCTACAACTGGGTATTTATTCCCTCCCCCCCAAAAAAATGAAAACACTAATTTGTAAAAGATATAGGCACCGCTATGTTTATTTTGGCATTATTTACAATAACCAAGATAGGGAAAGCAACCAAGTGTCAACTGATGGATGAATGGATAAAGAGGTGTGATACAGATAGAGATTTCTCAGCTATAAAAAATGAAGTCTTGGCATTACTGACAACATGAATGGACAACATGAAAATCAAAGACCAATATCATTTTATTTATGTGTGGAATATAAAGAACAAAACAAATAGACTCTTAAATACTGAAAACAAGCTGTGATTTCCAGAAGGGGTGCAGTATGCATTAAATGGGGGAGGGATTAAGAGGTACTAACTTCTAGTTATAAAATAAATAAGTCATGGAGATGAAAAGTACAGCAAAGAAAATATAGCCAACAATAATTAGTCAATAATCTGTATGGTGATAGATGGTGACTATACTTATCCCTTGAATAATGTATAGAACTGTCTAATTCCTAGGTTTTATACCTCAAACTAATATAACATTGTATGTCTACTATACTTCAATTATAAGGGTTTAAAATTTTTTTATTAAAAATAAAATAGGGGAAAGGATAAAGATGTGATATATATCATCTGTGTGTGTGTATACACAATAGACTATTACTCAGCTGTAAAAAAAAAAAAAGGAGATCTTGCCATTTAAGATAACACAAATGGACCTAAAGGGTATTATGCTAAGTGAAAGAAGTCTGTTAGATAAAGATAAATACCATATGGTTTGATTTACATGTGGAACCCAAAAAACAAAACAAATAAAAAACATAAAATAAGAACAGACTTCATAATTACAGAGAATTTTTGATTTTTGGTTGCCTTGAGGGGAGGGGGTTGAGGGGATGGGCTAAGTAGGTGAAGGGGACTAAGAGGTACAAACTTCCAGTTATAAACTAGTCACAGAGACGAAGCATACAACAAAGGGAAACTAGTCCATGATGACTGTAATAAAGAAAGATTTTGATTCTTATTTCTTATACTCAAAGACTCTCTGTGAAGGCAGCTTCTGCCTCTCTTTAGTATCAGGGGAGGTAAGAGATGGTTTGGAGAGGATGTAAGAGATTATATGATAATAATATCACTGAATAGAGGGTCCTCCCTCAGAGGTACATCTCATCTTTGTTCCCATAGTACTCCAAGAGGTTGGGAATCTGAGCAAGAATAGAACTCTGAATCACTTTAACCTGGAACACCAAGAAGTAGAAACTCAGCAAAAATAATCTCAAGGAAGTGTAGATAGCTGCACACAGTAAAGTTTGTGTCCTACCTGAAAGGTTCTTCTTTGTGTTTGCAATTCTTCCCCTCATTCTGGGATGAAAATGGAGCCCAAATTCAAGAGGAAGCTCCTATAGGAGAACAGATGGTTGGTGAGAAGCAGCCAAGACTAAAGATACATAATTGCATCACAAAGTTTTACAAAGTTCATCTGTTGATGTCAGCGCCACTGACAATAACAGCCCCATCAACTCCTGTACAGCCTTACCTAATATCTCAGTTTCAGCTGATTGTACTTTCCTTTATATGTTTGTTGAATCCACCATTTACCCGTCATAGCACTTACACTAACATTTAACACGTAACTAGCATGTCACGCATCAGCCACTGGATTAAGCACTTTATGTGTATCATTTCACTGAACTCCTATAACACTTTAAGAAATCCCAATGAAATGATGGATATTACTATTACTTTGATTTTACACACGTGAAAACTGAGACAGTATAGCAGAGACTGTCTAGGTGTTTAGTGAGTCTACTTCCCTTTCTGCCTAGGCAGATATTTGGGGCACCTGTCCCTGTGTAGTTCTTGTCAACCGAGTGTAAGTATGCTGTTCTCCACTGCCAGGCCCGACCCCAACAAACATCTGGTATGATTCTCCTCCTTCTGTCTTCCCCACCTATTAGCCTGATGTCAATGCCCTAGGCACTCATCTTTCGTCCTTGGTCCCTGAATGACAGTGTGAAGCAGAGCTTTCCTACCCCACCCAACTCATGTCATTGCTTGGATTTTATAAAAGCAGCAACTAAAGTTCCATTATGTTAAGACAGTGAGATTTTGTCTTTGCCAGTGCATAGCATTACCTTGACAAGATCTACTGTCTCACAGGGCACCTGGGTGCTCAGTTGGTGAAGTGTCCAACTCTGGATTTCGGCTCAGGTCCTGATCTCACAGTTTGTGAGATCCAGTCCTGTGTCAGGCTCTGTGCTGACGTCATGGAGCCTGCTTGGTATCCTCTCTCTTTCTCCTTCTCTCTCTGCCCCTCCCTTGTTCACACACAATCTCTCTCTCTCTCTCTCTCTCAAAATAAACGTTTAAAAGAATGCTACCATCTCACTAAATGTCTTTTACTGGTTTCTCATTAAACTAAGTTCCTTTTTGGAGGGGATTTTTCATCCTAATTATTAGAATTTAGTACTTATTGGGACACCTGGGTGGCTCAATCAGTTGAGCATCTGACTCTTGATTTTGGCTCAAGTCATGATCTCACACACTTTGGGACTGAACCCCATGTAGGTGTCTGTGCTGAAAGTGGACAGCCTGCTTAGGATTCTCTCTCTGTCCCCCCCCCCCAATATATATACTTAAAAAGAATTTAGTACTTAGAATAACATCAAATAGAGTTGAAAGCAATTTAATGGAATTGGGATGAGATTTTATTTAACTTTTTCCCGGCACCATCATTTCACATCCTCATTCTATCAGAGTTTTACTTAAAACTAGCACTTTCAAATCATTTTTACTTTTCCTAAATCCATTCTTTAAATTCCCAGAAGTTTTGTGTCTCAATAGAAGTCCAGCCAGTATGTTATAATTCATCTTGACACTTTCTATGTGAGTAATTCTTGGCATTTTCACATCATGTTCATGTGAACCATTCAGATTCAGCAATGATTGATTGAGTTCAGGTAGTGGGTTTGGCATTTTCCCATGTCATTAGCGAGTAGTTCCACAGCAACCTCATGGAATGTGTATTATCTCCATTTTACAGATGAACAAACAATGAGTAAACCAAGGCTCAAAAATGCTCAGGGAGTAATCTAAAGCTAATCATTGAAAAATTTGGGACTAGCACCCAAATCTACTTTCTAGTCCATTGGTGTGTTTTTACCATGTTATTTCTAATATGGTGCCTTGGGCAATTTGTTCAGGGTCTTACACATATTAAAAACTCAAAAATTCTTACTGATCTGGGGCACCTGGGTGACTCAGTTACGTGTCTGACTTTAGCTCAGGGCATGATCTCATGGTTTGTGAGTTCAAGCTCAGCATTGGGCTTGCTGCTGTCAGCACAGAGCCCACTTCAGATCCTCTGTCCTCCTCTCTCTGCCCCTCCCCCACTCACGTTCTCTCCCCCTCTCTCTCTGTCTCTCCAGCCCCCCCCCCAAATGAATAAACATTAAAAAAAAAGCTTTTACTGATCAAGGCAGGATTATATACTAAGTGATGAAATATAACAGGAACAACTACTTATAGTCCACATCTCAAGTGAGGCAACAAATAATCAAATAACAATAATAAACATAAGCTTGGGACTTCATCAGAAGACGAAGGTGTGAGTTCTTCTTATATATGTCATGGTGTAGCTCTACTGAGCTGGGACGGTGTCCTTAAAGGAGCTTGGCAAAGGTCCAACAGCAAGAGCCAGATCTCAGAATTGAGTCATAAGATTAAGTCTATAGCCTTTTAAAATAAAAATGTAATTAAAACTCTTCCAGGCCATCAATATTCAAGAGAATCCATCGCCAGTAGGCCAGCATGGCAAGAACTGTTAAAGGAAGTTTTCACGCTGAGAGAAAACAAGAGCTGGAAATTCATATCTATACAAAGGAACATGGAAATGGTAAATATGTGGGTAGGTGTAAAAAAATATTCCCATTTCTTAAAGTTTTTAGGGACCATCTAAAGCAAAAATTATAACAATGTATTTATGGGGCTTATAATAATTATAGAAACGAAGCATATGAAAAGAATAGTGTGAATGATTAGAAGGATCAAGTATAATGTTGTATTCTATGTAAAGGGATAGACTGGGAATCCTAGAAAAAACAACTAAAATTGAAGAGGTGTAGCTGAAAAGCCAATAATGAAGATTAAATGAAATATAAAAAGCAGAAAAGATGAAACTATTTAAAAATACATCATAATATATTTAACACAATCATATCAACAATTACATTATATATAAATAAAATACCCCAATTCAAAGAATTAT